>NW_009193413.1:9766-19790 GCF_000690835.1 Fulmarus glacialis | reverse complement strand
CTCTTTCCCCCCTCACCATTTCAAGGAAGAACTTGCGCACTTCAGGTTTTCTTACTGTTCTCTCAGAAATAAGTGTATACTGAAGAGGAGATGACAAAGCTGTAAGTTCAAATCAATACTTAACTAAAAGGCCAAAGGACTCTAAAATATGGAAAGCGACTGTGCCAAGGCTATTTGTGAAATTAAGAAAGTGACGGCCAGGCAAAGCAGATGCTTTTAGCACCATACAGCTTTCAGACTTCTCGCATATGAAAGTATTTCTTATTCATATAAAGGCTTTTAGCAAGTTATGGAGCTACAAAACCTAAACAAGCTTTTGAGAGATTCACCTCTGGGTGTTCATATCTGCAACAGGTTTCTGCTACATCTAATACTCTTGTGCTCAAATAAGGCTGTCATGGAAAAGCCTACAAGTCTTACCTCATTGCTGTTCGGTCAAAATATAAAAAAAGACAGTAACTGGGTTTGTTTTTTTAAAATGAGAGATTTAACAGAAATATTTTAGCATCTTGTGTTTTTATATGACATTAGAAATATTACTACGTTTAAGTCGTAAGACTGATCTAACAGAAGTGTAATTAAAGAAAGGGTATTTACTTGACCTGTTTACCTACACAATCATATCAAAACTACCTATGTTTGTTATAAATTACCGTAATACACTTCAGCTGAAGTAGTTTCAGAAGCCATCTGAGCTCTCTCCAGCTCTTGAAATAAACAAGGCTAAAGACTTTCTGAAACAAATAGGCTTACCTAGTTGTAACAAAAATCCCCCAGGAACTCTCCACAGCCACCATGCTGGGAGCTGTAGAGATAAGAATTGGCTGGAATTTAAAAAAAAAGGATTCATGGAGAGAAGAAAAAAAAACCCACACACGAACAACAAGAATTAGCAGGGAAGATCAGGTCCCACTTGGGGACATCAGAAGCATCGATACCATTGAACATGCTTCAGTCTGTGTGTGTCTATCTGGGAAGGAGCAAAAAGCATGTGTATTTTCTGGAAGTTTCTTTAGCTTAGGCAGCACAGGAGAAGTATCTAGGGAACTACTCCTGAAACAAATCTACCCGCTATTCCCTATCTAGCTAGTATGAACCAACTGAGTGAAAAAAGACTGAGCCCAATTTCATCAACGTGTCACCGGCCACACAAAAGTTTAAAAGTAAGGAAATTTCTGGTCTCAGAATAAATAATTGACCCTTAATATAAAGGGCATATGGCTGGACAAGGCCAACTTCCACAACAGAGAAATAACTGCTAGATGTAATTTTTAACTGCCCCTGAGCCTGGAATCTGCAGTTGGCCTGGTTCTGCCAAAACACTTCTCAAGGATCCTGCACAAGCACTTCTGTGGGGAAAAAGCAACAGGCATCTGACACAGGTGGCTGGACCGCCTGGAAGCACTGCAGTCATAGCTCAGAGAAACAAAAAAGTTTCCTTCAAGTGTAGATAAAGGCTTTCCTCAGACTTGCCCTTCAGCCTGACAATAAACCATTTATGTGCTGCAGTTAGTAGTTCAGGCACTCAGCTCTTCTGACTAAGCTTAATAACTTGATTTGGTACCAAAATGCACTGCTTGATTTTGAATGCAGCTTTAGGTTGATTCTGAAGACTAGGGTGCTTATTGATCATCTAGAGTTAGGGGTGATCCAAGGTCTCTGAAGAGTTACTGGTGAACTAGCAGTACTGGGGATAGATACTCCCCCGAGCTATAACCATCGCTTTTAAACAAAAAGCTGTCAAGAATATCACGATGAGAAAGAGCCTGCTGTAATTTAGGACCAACTGGGACCATACTTACGGCAGTACTGCAACATTTTTAGCTCATTTCACCCTCCCATGTAACATCTATGCATTCCAACACAGAAGCCTCCTACTGCAAGGACTTTGGAGGCTCACACCTCCAAGTTGTTGCTCAGGATGGGCAACAGGGAGCAGGCAGGGAAGAGAGTGACAGAAAGACATTAAGATGCTACATTGATGTCCCATCATTCCTGAAATATACTGGTGGTCTCAGCTCAGTTCCTAGATGGCTGGTGACTGCTATCCACAATCTTTTTGTGTCTTTTCAATTAGCATTTCCAGTTGAAAACCTAAATAGCAAAGCTATGGAGAATAAGGGGCCTTGAACAGTACTACTCTCTCCCATCCATCACGAGGCCAAGTTCCCATCAGCAATATGCTGTATGGGGGCATCGTTTGTCCCCACTATACTGCAGATAACTAGGAAGCACACTGTTTATTAGTAACAATGTTTATTTTAAAGAATTTATGGAAAGCCAAAGTTAAATGCATGTTATTTTACAATTAAAAATACAGTAATTGTTTTAAAGTTTATCTCATTGTTCTATGATGCATGTGCAAGCTTCTATTTAAATAATGCACCTCGAAGAAAAAATCTTGAACGAAGAACTGCACTTGTCTATTCATAAAACTTGTATTGTAGAGAGCTGTTGATGTATCTTCCTACTCAAAAAAGTACTTGAGAGGGGGGCTCTCTGAGGATGAAAAGGGGAGACAGCATAATTGCCTATCTGGATCAAGGCATTTATTCATATTACCGTTATAAAAATTAACTCAGTGTTGAAAAAGTGATACTGAATTGCTCAGAAGTATAGAAAACTGCAGGTCTTCAACCCGTTGGCACCTATATATTCACAGGAGAATTCTGTGCTCAATACGGAGATTACAGGCAAAGCCATGGATATGGACATCTGAAGGAGACCTCTAAAGAAGAAACTAGAAGTTATCAAAGTTATACAACTAAGTGCACATAAAAATCCAAAGAATGCCTTCAACTATAAAAGCCATGACAGACACTAGAAATTTATTTCAATAAATTCATGATTGCAGATTCTTTTTTGGAGGAGGGCAGCATTTTATTTTTAATGAGGTGCAAGCTGGCTTAAAAAGACCAAGTTTATGAACATCTTTAAAACAGTCTTGAAGTGTTTACAGAATTAACTGCTGGGCCCTACGCATCATTCAAGCCTTAGTCATGCAACAGCAGTGTTCTTCCTCCTCACCATTTGAGTTACCATAAATCACGAATATGTGATATAATTTTGAAAAAGAAAATGCATCAAGTCCCTTTTTTTTTAAATTGAGAGATTTTAGTGTTTAAAAAAAACAATTTGGACTAATTTACAGAAGCAATAGTATAGTTAATATAAACATGTATGTCAAAAGAAACAAAACTGTGATTTTTTTCAGTTGAAGTTTCTGGCAGAGTTTGAGCTGACAAATTTAGATAGCCACAAGAATGTAAAAGGCACTACTGGGAATTGTAGCTAAATAGAGAGAACTAAGAATCTCCTGCCTACCTCTGAAATATTTATGTTATATCAAGCAATATCTCAATTAACCTCTCAAGCAATAGCCAGACCAGCAGCACGTTACAGTTCCACAGTACTGGCTGCTATATAAAGCCAAAAGACAATTTTTCCCTACGCGTTAGGATAACCGTATTAGTCTTCCTGCAACCACAATATAGTAATAGCAGAATCATGCTATTTCTGGAAGTTAGGTTTCATAAGGCTTCATACCATTTTAGTAGTCACCACTTACAGAATGGATCCTCAGTCCCAAAGTTGTTTTCTACAGAAGTTTTTATCAGGGTTTGGGTTCATGACCATTTTATTTTTCCCATGTTGTTAATAAGAAGACATTTTAGCAATTACTTTTTAGAGGCAGGTGACACCCTGATGCAGAACAGATACTCAGCAAGTATATCCACAGAGCCAAAAGTGTTTAAAACTCTCACCAGGAATGATGAAATACATCACTTCAGGCATGGAGGCATAACCTACTAGTTATCTTAAGGAGTCCTTCTTATAGAATGCTGTTCACTGTGCTCTATTAATACTAAATATAGTTTGCATTTATTCAAACTACACATAGTAAATGACTAGAACTCATTGCAGCTCAGGTTTCAAAATATTTCTGGACTGCAAGAGAAGTGTATTAATAGGAAAAGCAGGCAAAGAAGGGGGGCACACAGATGACAAAAAAAACACTTTTACGCAATTAGACCAGGTCAAAAGACTCTGTAGTCCTTTTCCCTTTCTTGAACTTCCATGACACAGCAAAGGAAGGAAAAAAAAACCACTAACGTGACAATTCTCTCTTTTCTTCATATGGTCATAAAATTAAGCAAGTAAGTAATAGTGCAGACAATTCGCTTCTCGTTATTTTCCAGAGACCTGAAGTCAAAATAATGCTGATCAGACTGAAAAACAAGTACTCGTATGCTCCCTCCCCCAGTTCCAACCAAAGCAGCGGCTTTATCTTATAACGCACATCTCAGAAAAAACATGACACACAAAAAAAATAATCAAGGAGTGCCATATATCTCAACATTTCAGGAAGTTCTTAACTAAAATACTTCTTTGCCTTCTTAAGTAACTCCCTGTAGGACTGTCAGTACAACCACCCCACCCTCCCAATGCTCTAAAGGAACAGTGGGATACACATTGCAGATTACATACTCAAAACTCCCACTCTTGGTTTTACTTTGCCTGCTTTGGTACTCTCAGATCAAGAGTTGGGAATCTTTTCCATACTGGAACCACATACTCAAAGTAAGACTCTCATTTTAAAAAGGAACATCATTTCACATGGCATATCTTAGATTAAGCCAAATTAGGTCATTTCAAGCTTTTAAAAATGGGAGTGGATAAAAAGAAGAGATGACTCCTTTATATTCCTTGGAAAAGCACCACTCCTCCAAGCTTGCATTTGCTTCATGACAGCAAACACAAACAGAACAACCAATCTCTCCTCTTTCAATGGTTCAATTTAACTGACAACAAAATGCACTCCTGTAATCACAAAATGGTTGAGGTTGGAAGAGACCTCTGGAGGTTATCCTGTCCAACCCCCCTGCTCAAGCAGGTTGCCCAGGACCATGTCCAGATGGCTTTTGAACATCTCCAAGGATGGAGACTCCACAACCTCCCTAGGCAACCTGTGCCAGCGCTCAATCACCCTCATAGTAAATAGGTGTTTCCTTATATTCAGAGGGAACCTCCTGTGTTTCAGTTTGTGCCCACTGCCTCTGGTCCTGTCACTGGGCACCACTGAAAAGAGCCTGGCTCTGTCTTCTTTGCATCCTCACTTCAGGTGTTTATATACATTGACAAGATCCCCGAGCCTTCTCTCCTCCAGGTGAACAGTCCCCAGCACTCTCTGACTGAAGAGATGGTCCAGTCCCTTCATGATCTTAGCAGCCCTTTGCTGGACTTTCTCCAGTATGTCCATATCTGTCTTGTACTGGAGAGCCCAGAACTAGACCCAGTGCTCCAGGTGTGGCCTCACAAGTGCTGAGTAGAAGGGAAAGATCACCTCTCTTGACCTGCTGGCAACACTCCTTAACACAGCCTGGGAAACTGATAGCCACCTTTGCCTTTGATCTCAAAGGCTAGGACCATCCTCTGCTTTGTGTTTGCATAGTAAAAAAATATAATGGTAGAAAAACAGTTCACAGCGAACAAACACCTGTGTTTTTCATTTTTTTTTAAATACTAGTTTCCTTGAAAAGAGGAAAGATATACTAAGACATTGCTATAGCATGCATCTTTCATGCACCTATACAAAATACAATGCTAGTGCTCAAAGTTACACAAGAAAGGGGAAGATGAAGCTCATCACTTTTTCAATTAAAGAAATTCATGCCATACACAGTGAAGTAATTCTCAAACAAAAATGATTTATAACAGATGACCGCAAAATTACCTCTGAGCAGTGAGACTGCAGCGGATCTTTATGAAAACAGGAATAAATAGCACAGTGTTTACCCCTGAAGTAAATTTTTCCTATTAAAAAAAGAAGAAAAACAGAAAACACCTTTTGACAAATCCTTTCTCAAACTCAAGTTTTCCATTAACTTCAAAATGTTAACATTTAGCAAATCTTTGGACACACCAGAACAAATGAGAGCTTTAACTTTCCAGCTAAGATTTAAACAAACAGAAGCGGCAAAAGATGCCTCACATCCTGTGTGTTCCACCAGTACACGTACTCTGTTTCACTGTAGGTTACTGTAATGCTTTTATCCCCACAACATCTTTTACTGCTTGTTTGTTCATTTTAATTTTATAAATGGACTGTTGTGCTGCAACTAATTCCCTCAAGGCCAGCCACAAGCTAAGGACATTTTCCCTGTTCCACCCCATCTCTCTATTTCAATGGACCACTCTTGCTTATGACTAGTAGTACAACTTTGGTGTTTAAAACTCGTCAATTCTTGCAAATTACTAGCTGCCATCTAGCCAAGCCAAACACATGGCATTTAGTCATTTTATTTAAAAAACAAATCCCCGAAATTACTGCACTGGAATTAAGTTAATGCAACACCCTTTCACAGAAGGAGTAAAAAAAAGTAACAAAAGCCTAGTTCAAAAGCAACCTAGTACTGTGACAGCTGAAGCTGTAAACAGGCCTGCTGTTAAAAGGGACTGTTATTGCCGCCAAGTCATGAAGAATGGAGATACAGATATTAAAGTACTACCCTAAAGGGTGCACTTTTCTTTATCACAGAGCTTCGCTTCTCCATTCCCATCATAAGGAGAAATTGGACAGAACAGGACAATGCAGTGTCAGGAGTCTTGTCTGATATGCCTGATCATCAAATGTGTAAAAGAAGCACAAGAAAACTGCTTTTGTGTTTATAATTTGCCCAAAACTGACATATTTAATACCCTACTGAATTACCTGTTATGTAACATGTCACTCAGTGACAATCTTCCAAAGCACCATAACATCTTGTTCCAAACTATTAAATAATTTGCTTTTTGCGTACGTCTCCTGTCACATTCAGTAAATCTACTTAATGTTTCTCTCCCTGCAACAGGGATGCCTTAACCGATGCATTCCATTAAAGCAGACAACCAGTGCTCGGCTTTGAATTGCTCCTTTGTAAAAAGTCTAAAAAACACTAAACTGAAAACTCTACTGTATCAACATGCACTCTACAGACTAAAATAAGTTAGATGTAAGCAGATGATTCATGTTGAAGTGATATAATATCAAGCCTGCTTTGTAAAGAAAAACACATTTTAAAGACTGCTATTAGCAATTCTTTTTTTATATATAAGGGCAGGTGTTGAAGTCTTTAGGATCTCTACAATAGTCCTATTATGCTGCATCCATTACTGCTTATTTTTACTGCTCAGGAATCCTGAGGAGCCCAGGAAGCCATTTTCAAATAGTAGAAGCAAAGCTTCAAAGGGCTTCCCTGGTACACAAACGTAATTGTTTATGTACAGTACCTTCTTGCATTTAATCTAACTATACCTCAATTTTGCACTGTGAAATTAAAAAACCTGTTCTCTTCCTAGATCATAAGCAGGATAATTTGGCAGTTTATATTGCCCTACCATACCCCAACTGCCCTTTGTATCTCTGAAATTCCCTAGCCTGGATAGGCAAAGGGAACAGCTCTTAATAACCCTTTCTGGTTTTAGCTTTTTACACATTTAAAGAGTCCTGCATTTTCTGTCGTAACTTTTACATCATATTTATATCTATTTCACAAAATACTAATAGAAGGGTTTATTACTTTTTCTGTTTCATGCTGGTAACATTTCCCTTTCAATCCAATTTGATAATTGTTGACTCTCCAGCACAGCATTTCGGCATATTATGCAAACCAGTTTTTGCCTAGAGCACAGCTTGTATAGTACTTACTATGTTAGATAACTGAAATAACATCACTAGTCAAGACCTGCACAGGTCTTTAAGCAGGCTGTACCCAGTACTTCAACACAACCTACCAGCTATGCAGCGAACATGTCCCTTTTGAAGTTTCCCTAACAGTAGCATAATGTACTGAACAAAGCAATATGAACTACCTTTCTCCAAAATTCAGAATATTCTACTTCTTTAATAAGTCTGTTAAAAGTTAGGAAATCTAAGATCAAATATAGTGACTCATTTGGGGACTTAAGTGAGACCACGAGGGACCACATGTGATGAGAATAGCAGTTCTTAGGTTCCAGCTTAAATGCAAAGAGAATTCTGAACATTGAACTTAAATGACATGGCTCACTAAGTAATTTACAAGTAAATGTCAATAAAAAGGATAATCATATACTTCATATAAGCTTATATATGCTTCCTATTTTCAAAAGCTTTAGGATAGACCTGAAAGCAAAATTATTCCATTCCCTCCCTGTACATACACCCGTTGTCACTTCTTTTACGTTGCTTTTAGCCAGATACAGTCCCCTTCCTTCTCCTTTCCAAGAGCTGGAAAGTACATCTTCATAGGCTACAGCATTTCACAGAAGTGATGTCTTGAAATTGCTTATGCTATCCCATCATTCAGATACACTGATTTATACAAGAAATCAGAGCCAGAGCCTTATGTTCTTTCAAATACACCTGTATTAACATCAAAATATTTTGATTGAAACATTAACTGGTTTTATTCATTACTCAGTTACGAGGTATTACTAAGTATTCACTGATTTGCATAACTGTGTGCAGACAGTTCACACCAGGTATAACGCATATGATTTAGGACTAAATTAAAGTCAAGTCAAATTAGTCTGCACTTGCCAACACGCCGCCCCCCCCCCCCCCCCCCTCCCCCCGCTTCAGGTTCATTGACACAGGATAACTCAGGAAGCCACAAGACTTTGAAATGTTCAGTACTAAAGACATATGATCAATCTGTTGACTCCAAGCCCCATTAGAAAACAGCTGCATTACATAAAAGAGTATAATCTGACCAACAACATTTTACACGATGATAAGCACAGACTGTCATAGCTGAGCTTTTGATAACAGCAAAGTAGCCATCAGGAAAACAGTATCAGGCAACAGTTTGAAATCCCCACATCACCTCCAGCCCCAACATTTGCTAAATAAAATACACGCTTTTGATCTTTCAGAATTCACATATTACAAATCTGTGACACATTTAGTTTATTTGTTCTACTAATCAGCAAGTAAATTCGCAGCAAGGCTTTTTCCAATTAATATCTTCTTTGTTGAACTTTCTAGGGGATACACAAATTGCTGCTGTCAATTGTACGAGGACACAACATAGCACGCTTTTCAGTCTCTACCAGGACTATTCACTTCTTCCAAAACTTGGTGCTTTATAATCCAAGTCCATTCCGGAAGGACCAGCCTTGCCTAGCCAGCAGGAGTTACGCATGGCCTTCACAGTTACAAACTGCAGCAGCACACTGGATGTGCTCCCTGTGAGACCAAAAAATAGTGAGAGGAGGCATCTTGTGTCTGGGACCTTGGAAAAGTCTGGGCAACTGCTACTCGTGATCAAAAGAAAAAAGCCATTTAAGAAAGCCAAGCGCATACACAGAAGCACAAACACTTAAGTCCTTGGCAAGACTTGACCAGCTACTGCAGCTCTGCATGTTCTTAGCATCGTTCTAAGGCTTGTACAACTGCTTTACTCAGGGCCTTTTGTGCTCATCACTGCTGAAGCCTGTTCTGGATTTTCCTCTATTTACACATAGGTATTAGGCAGATAACAGTGAACACAAGCAACAGACTTTTGCAGCATACTTCATTTTATCTTCCCCAAGAAGATTACTACTTTCAAGTTAATTACATATATAGATACAATGACTGTTTCCAAGAGTAGCAAGTAAAGTATATCAGACTACTACTGCAATAAAGCTTTCAGAAAACTTACAAGAGAGTGCAATAAAGCTGGATAACTGGATAACCTGGAATGCATGGAGATTTCTTCAATTACATTCCATAAGCTAGCAAGCAACCTAATTAAACAGATTTCCATCAACACATAACTATTTTTTTTCCCTCAATTCTGCAGTCATTATTTATGCAAATAATCCTATCAGCTCTAACAGACATTTCTTGTTATGAGAGAGAAGCAAGTGTTATGCTACTTAAACACAGTTCTCAGTCACATATCTCCCATATTAAGGGTACACACCAATATAGATATGGAACCTATGTTACTAAATACAACTGGGAAATCTTCCTTTCTCTTTGTTCAGAGGTTATAACAGAAAAACAAAACATTATAAT
>NW_009193413.1:0-9735 GCF_000690835.1 Fulmarus glacialis | reverse complement strand
ATATATTATATATTACATAGTAAAAAATAAGAACCAAATCCTCTTCCCACAAACCTTCTCCCTAGGGAAAGCCTTTGGGTTTTTTTCCCCCCCTAACAAAATAGCGGTAATTTTCCTACAGGTGCTGAGGCTCTCTAGAGAAATTTAGCTGCAGTTTTAATACTGAAGAAACAAAACTCAGGTTTCTTCAGGACAGCAAAGCCTGCCACAACCTCGGGAAGTGGTACTGAACTGAGTCCAAGTGAAGATACACTGAACTGAGGGCAAGTCCAGAGACCGCCCACAATACAGCTCTCAGGCAAAGATTTTACAAGCATGCTAATCCTTTTCACTGAGGTCACTGTCATCGACAATGCAATCTGGAAAGCAAGTGCAGATACCTTTGCAGAAGCTCAATGGGAAAAGCTACTCTAAGTCAATGCTTTAGGTAACACTGAAATTATGTTTTGCTGCCCAATAAAACAGGAATAATCATAGCCTTAATAAATCTCACAATACTTACACAGAGCCAGTGAACTCATTCACAGCTGAGATAACAAAAAGGTTCATCAATATCAATGGAAAATTAACCTTAGTATTTCAATCCTAGTGTAGTAGGATTTATTATGCACCCAAGGATATTCAAAGATATCCCAGCATGATACCTTTCTGCTGGTAACTATTTTCACCATGAAACACAGGAACGTTTATAATAGTGCAAGACATCCTGCTTGGCTGTTACGTTATGAAAAGTCAACTGACCTGAACCAAATGGAATTTTCTCAATATCCTGGATACAAATAGACAGTTAAAAATACTACTTTAAAAAAGGACTTTCTAACCAGGATGGACATGTTTAACAAGTTTATTCTTTATAAACCTAATGGAATACTTCCACAGTAAGACCGGGGGGCATAGGGGATATAAGAGGAGGGGCAAGGAACATTAGTTTCTTAAAATTTTTAAAAAATAGGGAAGTAAATACAGCTAACAAGTATACAGACATGTTATAGTTTCTGATGGGTGATGTTTGCTCAAGTTTTATTTCTCCTACAAAACCAGTTGCTGTCTGCTACCCTTGACAACTACAGGATTTGGTTTCACCTCAAGAGAGGAGGGTCAATACAGTCATGTTATTTACAAAAAATACACTTAATAACGCTTTTAGAAATAAATCCCATTCAGAGAAAATTTTCTACTACACACTATATATGTTGACTTTACCACTGACAATGAACGCACCCATGAACTAGAGTGTTGGCCAGCACTGCACCAATTCTATTCTCTTTTTTATTTCCACAGTGACAGACTGCAAGAATTGAAGATGGGTACACCACTCTTCCAGTATCGACTGCTCCCACAAACCACCCATGGAATCTTTCACTCCATTAAAGATACCACAGGACAATTTAAAATTTCAGATATGTAGTTTAAATAGGTACTGTGCCCTAACATCCCTCTTACTTTAGGCAGCCAGAACACACATGAAAAATCTTCAGGCATCGACTTCTTGCACCAGAATTCGAAGGCTACATTTGGCTGCTATGTGAAAACTGGAAAAAAAAATGACAAACTGTACTACTCAATTAATCTTTCTTCTAGTAAACGGATTATATTCTTTGACACAGTTCACAACTCTGCATGAGCAAGGTCTTGAAGACAGAACAACAGAATACCTCTGATAGTTTGAGGACATTCTGTCTGGATCATTCTGCTTTCTCTCGTGTATTATGTAAGTTGCCAGAAACTAAAATTTGAGTTTTATACAGACAGGTCACCTGAAAAACTGTACATGAATGCTGAGATCTTGAAAAACATCCAAATTTGCAGTCAAAATCATGTTCAATATGCAAATTAGTTTCAGAAAACAATTGTCAGTGTATTGCAAGTCAAGATTTGTAATGAACTCGATGTGTCAAGTGTTTTCCACTCCAAATCTTCTCCATTACCCAAGTATGAGTTGGAATAGGAAAAACTTTTTTGACAGTAACACACATTTTCACGCATGTAGTATCCCTACACAGAAATTAGCATTAAGCACAAAGCTTTAAATGAACTGTTAAAAAGATCATCTTCTCACTGTTGAAGGACTGAAAGTTTTGAAATCAAGTTGTCATTTTTCAGAAGTTTAAGTATCTTTTCCATTGTATTCCTAAAGCTATTAATCTTTAGTTAGGACCCTCGCAGATCAAATTGTAACACCCTGAAAATGTACATTATCTCCTCACTGATACCATTGAGGATCAGAATTGCATAGATGCTGACAACATACAAACATTCAGCTGCTCCTGTACGAGATAACACTTACTGCTAGTTACAAGAGAAACAATAGTGGACAGCATGATGCAAAAATCTTCTATACATTTTAACAGGAAATCTCATTTAAGAGACACACTAGAGTCATGATGTAAGAGGTAAAACCAACTCACCACTCAGTTCTTTTTGTCATACAGATATGAATAAGCCACGATGATTTCTCTCCAGTCCAGACAGATACTTACAGTCCTGAATTCTGAAGCATGAACCTGAAGTGTTAAGTACCTTAGACGACGACTTTTTAATGTTACAAATAAGCCAACAAGAAGTAAAAAGACCTCACAGGAAAAAACATTGTCTGGCATCTCAAAAAAAAAAAAAATCTTCTCAATTAGCAAACGTGGCAAAAACCCGAGAAACCTCAAGAAAGTTTTGTATTTCATCAAGTCCTCCCAACAAAAACTGCAAATTCCCAATTTTAGCTCACTATACAGTATCAACCCACAAACTATATGGTCAAATATAATTTAAAAGCCCTAACTGAAATAAAAGCCTTACTTAGCCAGCTGCATGGCTTATCAGCCTGCTGTCATCTGCAAGTATTGTAAACATCAGTTGGGATGTTGTGTATGGTTTGTAAGGAAATTTATGCCCCTGAACATAACCTCCCTCCATGGATTTTAAGAGAAGAGACTGCTACCATTTATATTGCTCTCCCAACCTTTCTGTTAATAAGCAAGAATAGATGAAGGTGACAACTAAGGTTATTATACATGACCTTGTTAATAAATGGCCTTGACAATGAATCTATTCCGTCTTTTCAGCAACCTTTCTGGTGCCTTCATGATTAAGATGCTTATAATGACTTTCACAGTTTAAAAAATGCTTTGCATACTGTCTTCACCTCTGGCACATCTCTAGCTACTTGGACACAGTATCTTATACCTACTTGCCTTCACTCCTGCACCTAGCCTTCTCAGATACCACAACTTTTGTTTGCTAACTTCAGTTATATGTGAATAAGCAAGCCCACTGTAGCATGGGGAAACCATATATAGCCAAAAATAATGTATATAATACTGATGCAAAAAAGTTGTGCATGTCATTCTGGAATAGACAGTAAATCATGGCTTCACTCCTTCCAGACAGCTACCCCTAAAAATTCCTCCACAGCATCACTTGCAATATTTGGATGTTATGTATGCACGTATGATGCGTATCTGAGATAAACTGGTTTCCCAGATCAAAAGCCCACTCAAAAGTTGCAGAAAATTATAAAAAAACTTTAAGAGAATGATCTCACAAGCAAATAATCACCACTTAGGGTGATCCAATGAACCACATCAACTCAGCAGCTTAAGGATGGACTGGAAAACTGTTAAGCAGTTATGCATTGTTTGATTTTAAGCTGTAATCCCAAGATTTGTTGAAGACGTATGGGTTTTCAGTAGACAGCTGCTTTTTTTGTGGAATATTAAATTCATGGGTCGCAAAATAGGTTTCTAACTATCAAATTTCTTACTTTCCAGGTTTTTACTGCTGCACATCAGGCAGTAATACTGCCAAAATACATGCGTACATATATTTTTATATGCATCATGTATGTATATATAAATATTGCATACATACATGTATGTGTATATAAGTCTATATGTGTGCATGAATATATTTGGTTTAAGATCACTATGCAGAAATGTTGGAGACTACCACGCAATTCTGAAGTTCAACAATAAACATTTATATTAGAGAAACATGAGAAAACCAACTATAGAATATACTGAGCTCAGACATACACAGTATCCTGAGGCACAACTATTCGCTTTTAAATAATTTCAACCAGATTCCACTTGGCCTCCTGAGAACTGGTATATTAAGCATAATGCTTCTTTACTACTTTTGTTTCATGATGTAAACACACATGCATGCAGAAAGAGAAACTAAAACATTTTCATTCACATAGATCTTTTCTAGTGGTACAAGTAACTCCAGATTGCTTACAAACTGAATGTGAATAGGTATTGCATAAACCAAGAAATAAAAGATTTGTAAATGGTTGCTAATCCCCAAGAAAGCCAAAACAGCAAGTAAGACTCTACTTTTCTCTCCATTGATAGCAGCCAAACACTTTAAAGGTAAATCTCATGAGATGTGTTGCCTTTACATTGGCCCCTAAGCGCTAGGTATATAAAAACAACGTATAGCCTCCTCTTGGAGTTGGGTTTTATTTGGTAGACAAAAGCATAAGCCTCCTTCCCAAGCTTATCCTGAAAGTACCTCCAAAAAGACCTACTTTTTGAACAAAGCTTTCACCACTTAAAAGACTACTCTCATTCAGGTTGCTTATAGTTTCAAGAGCACAAATCTACCTTCTGAAAACACTTGAGTTATCTGTAATCCATCAGCATTTCTATCTTGGACTTGCTATCAAATTGCCTTGCACAGATGGACTAAGCACAATGATCTGTGAAAGAGTTAATAGTTGTATCTCAGAGGTTCCCAAATAATTTATGTAGAAGTAAATCGTATCTCACATGTCAGTGACAGTTCTGTGAAGAATGTGTACACACAATGTTAATCCACCTGAAACAATTTTAACTGGATTTTCAAAGCCTTTAACAAGGCTTCTAATCAAAACTCTTAAATTTAACTACTACGGATTTTTTTTTTATCAAAAGCTTTAGAATGCAAAAAGATTTCCAGCGGTGGTGCAGCTACAATGCGTAATATCTCAAAACGCAATCAGGAACGGAGAGGTGAGTAAGTTGACATTTGCCAACCGCGTTTCACTGAAAACTGACACTGAAGAGCAGTGGAAGGCTCTTTTGACACCATGGGCTTCCACTGTGTTAGGTGAAATTCATGATTCATGAAAGTGAAGTATAGAAAGGAGGAAAAACAACCCTACCTACAGAAGCAACAGTAAGGTCTAAGTCAGCTACTATTAACTCGGGAAAAGAGATTGTGAAGTACCATCCACCATGATTTCAAAATATCAGCTCAGTGCTCAGCAGAAATCAAAGATACAAACCAGAATACTAAAGATCACTAGCAAAGGAATAGAGAACAAGAACAGAAACATGTTATTATTCCAAACTACATGCAAACATTGTGATCTCATCTTAAGTGCTGCACGGTTATAATTACCACTCCCAAAAAAGAATAGAGAAATTGAGGTGTCACAGAGAAGGATAAAGTGTAGGTACAGACTGGCTCCATTATAAGATTCTTGAGATTGGAGGATAGACAACAGAAGTGAGACTATGAGAATGAGGTTTCTAGCATCATGAATGGGAGAGATGTGATGAATTAAATAACAATTACGACATTTCAGAATCAATGGTTAAAAAATTCAATGAAGGTATCAACAAGCATAAGTTTAGTAGAAAAAAAATAAAAGTATTTTCCCCCCAAACATAACTAAATTGTGGAACTCAGTGCCATGGGATGTTAAGAGTCCAAAGAGCATAAATAGATTAAAAAAACCCTAGACAAATACCTGAAAAATACTGTATTCATACTGCATTCAGCTGCAGAAAACTAGAAGAAATCAGAGAAATTAATACTACAAGCTTGCTCCGTTTCCTTAGCTCTGAGTAACCACAGAGTTAATTTGACCTTTGCTGCAAAACAGCAGAGACAGAGGAGTAAAGCAGAAATAAATTTCAGTATCTGCAATGTGGATACAGCACACCAAACACACAGCCCCAGACATGAAAGTTGTTAGGTATGTTATCAAAACACGTAGTGTTTTTTAAACTGTCCATTAAAACAACTTCCTTCAATTCCCAACACGCTTTGGGAATTGAAGTTTTGCTGGCAGAATGTTATCTCCTCCAAGACCTATTTGCTAAAATTGATTTGAACCTTTACAGTAACAGCAATATAAACCCCAGAACAAACTGAAATCACTACCCTCCTTTAAGAAGTTTGCAGTTGATTGATGGAAGTTACGTTTCTCCTCATGTGGCCATGCAAGGTTTGAGAACTCTTGCTCAAGTGTTTTACCTAAACACTTGCTTGAAAACTTGTCCCACAACTTCCATGGCAGTGCCATCATTCATTTCAACACTGTGAATCTTCACATGGTCTGATATATTCCATGAATTTGCATTACTTCAGAATATGCTGTTCTGTATGTGACATATTGCAACAAGAGTTACAGCCCTCACTTTAAACAAAAAATGAAATTTTCACCAAGTCACAAACACATCGCATACCTTTAAAGATCCATCATCAGTTTTTAACTGACAATTATTTGTCATTTCAAGAGAAACGTAAGGCACACAGACTTGTCTTGGTTTCTTCCACACTGGCAGTTTTTCGCATCAGAAACTGTTCTAAATGGCTATTTTTTTGTCAGCCAACTCTTGCACATTAATGTATTTGGATGGTGGGACTGGAGCTCTTGAATAATTTTACTGAAATGCATCACCACCTACAGAACTGGAGACTTTCATTTACTTCAATTTCAAAGGAGGATAGTTTCCTAGATATGCTGGTTTCGAAGAGCATATTTTTATTCTCTGTTCTCTCTTTTCGTTGCTCTTTTTTCGTTGCTCATGGCACCTTTATCTGCCATGCCCTTTTCAAGTCTGTCCTTCGCTGCTCTGACCTCTCAGAACACAACCTTGTTCAATCACACCATCACACATCCTTCCCCTCCCACTTCTCAGATGCTTGCACAGTTTTCACATTTTCTGTCAACTGTGAATAAAGGGCACCATCAATAAAACCCACTTCTTAAGCCACATCCATTTCTTTAAGGAAAACCCACGGAACAGTTGCCTGATTTCGATTCAGCTGGTCTCTTCCCCACCCATTGCTTTTCTTGCTCAACCACTGCACTAAGTTTGAAACCTCGTGTAAACCTGGATTCAGGAACCCTCAAACATCATTACACCAAGATTTTTCAACCTTTATTTCCCAGTTTCCTGGGGAGACCATATGCTATTTCTAAAACATGCACAAAAGGAAACTCAAAAGGGAAAATCCTATCACCATCAAGTTTTACTAGCTACTAGGAGTCTACAAGTTAAAAAAGAGTAATAGCTTTGCTGCATATAGCTTGTAGAACAATAAATTCAGTAAGGATTTCTGAACACAGTAGAAATTCAGCAGCAAACAACTAAACTGAACAAACACAAACCAGTTCAGCTAGCAAACAGTAAATGGTTTCAGATGATGCCATCTTCACCAGAGCAAATACAAGATCAATAGGATCTCTCTTCAGAACGACATGGACAAAACCCTATGCTAGCATTTCACTCAGCAGAGGCCTTAAAGCTTACAGCTGAAACCCACACAAACAAAACTACTGAGATATTGCTGTCCCCTTCTTTCCCCTTTTCCCATCACAGTTTAAAATAACAAATACTGCAGGTAAATGGCTAACATAACAAGGAAGTGAGAGAGAACCATTAAAATGATTGATACTGGCCACCACAGATACCATCTTCTATAGTACTGCATTGATTTATTAAAAAGTTTCCATTGCTATAGACATGTCAGTTTAACTCACTCCAGCTTCTTCACTCTGTGCACACTAACAGTTGCCAGTCTGCAAAATATGCTCTATTACAAGTAATACTGGCCAGTAGTACCATTTGAACCTTGGCATGACGCCCGTGCCAAAAAAAAAATGTTTTTTTAAGTACTACCCAATAAGCAAATTAAACCTTTGGTGTCATGGAGTCAACAGCGAAGGGAAGAAAGAGGTGTCTACAGCTTGGTCTCTGGTCCTCTTCTAGTTTTATTTCTAGAGCTACTTCTTACCTGTGGTGGCACACATCTCTGGGGAACTTCTCATTTGGTGGAAAAGTTGGCTGTGAGACCTCATCCCCTTTCCTTCTTTCTTTTTGCCTCTCCATGGGAATCCAGAATATTATCCAAACACAATCATCTGCTTCTACACCCACAGAACCTTTCCTGGTACAGGTGGACAACAGGCTGTGCAACACATCTACTCCACTCTAGCACTTGCTACAAAAAAAGGGAGTCAGCCTGGGTGGTAGTGACTGAGCTCAGCTTACCTCCAGCTCCCCACTGCCACAGCACCACCAGCATCCCATGTTGTGCCCTCTCACCCTCCAGAACATTGTGTGTTCCAGAATTACACTGCAAAGCGGATATATGGCCAAAGTTTTATTTATCAGATTGCATGTTATGCTTTCAGCACCATATTCTCTAAGTTTACTGCAATTCATTACCATCTTGAAATCGTGACATTTTTTGGCACAGAAGTGACTTTTTGACCACTAAAACTTTGTATCAATCTCCCCTAAATCCCAGCCAAAGGAGGCAAGCACAAGCAATATCATATTCCTCTTGGTCAGAGCAGGTTTTGTCATTTAGTCCAACAGAAGGTGACTGGAGCCAAAGGAAAGGAGAATTAGAATCCATGCTACATGACTAGACTCCGTAATGTCATTCTTTTACAGCACATAGCCAGAAGTTTATAAGGACAGAAAGTAACAATGTGATCTTCCAGCCTCATCTCTGGCCTAATTCAGTTCATAAGTCTTGCCTAAATTAACTCCTGCTTTTTAAAGCTTCCAACACAGTAAGTTGCTCTATGATTAACTATTCCTCATTGTTACAAACCTTATATGTAACTCCCAGTCTAATGTTCTTAAGCTTCGATTTCCCCTTACTGAAAATCTTTCCTATCTGGTCCAAGGGCCCTTCCACTACAGAATTTGTATTTTCCACAATAGAGAAATCAAGTCACATCTCCACTGCTTCTAAAACATGTTAACTAGGCTGCTCTTTTTGGCATTTTCACCTGGAAACATCCCTTCCAAAGCCTCACGGGGATATTCTCTGAACCATCCCCAATTAGCCAATATCCTTCCTGAACAGTTGACACTAGTAGCTACTACACAATAGCCACATACACAGATGAGAAAACTTCCCAGGTTCCATTCATATGTTTAAAGATTATTCCCAACCACACCACTGCACAGGGAGCTTCTCTTCAACAGCCTACCAAACTCTTCCTCCTCCTGACACATTCCCCTCCAGCCCCAAATCATTGTCTTTCAGAAGTTTTTGCCATCATATCAAGATGGCCTTCACTGTTTATCTCTAGACAAATCAGCTTAGCCTCCCTATGCTATTTGCACAAAAACCAAAATGAAGCTTCCTACAAAAATTTTAATCAACATATTAGTGAACAAAGCCTGGTACACTCTGTTAGTGTCTGTTCTATGGCATCTTTAAACAAACAGGTTTAATTAGCTTTTTAATCTAAAGCTAATACCTAATCACAGCAGATACCTTTGTGGAGTACACTTTTAAGGACTCAGCTCCCACAGGGCTCCCAATTCCCAACAACATCCCTGCAATCCAGAAAGTCACTTCATGTCTCTCTCACAAAGCAACATCTTTGACACATTTAATGCACTCTAAACCAACAACATCCCTCTCATGTTTACCAAGTAGTATCCTACATTTATCATAGAATCATTAAGGCTGGAAAAAGACCTCTAAGATCATCAAGTC
>NW_009193412.1:0-456 GCF_000690835.1 Fulmarus glacialis | reverse complement strand
TTAACCTCACTGTGGGTAAAATGCTCACACTCGATGTGATGCTGAATTCATTCTTGAGATCTGTGATTAATTTATATCGAAGTTTTATTCCTGCCGATGCTCTCTTCTGCCAGGTGTGAGTTGTCACTGAAATTCTTTTGAAGTATTTGTCAGGAATGTGTGAAGTATAATTATAAATCATATGGGACTATTGAGCCTTGAAAGAATAAAAATCTCAAGGACCATTAAAAACTAAACCAAATCTCTAAACCTTTAAAATATCAGCAGTAAAGAAGTCTGAAACAGAATGTAAATATCTGGTTTTGAAATCTTTTTGTGCATGAAGAGCTTTACTTTCCAACGGGATGTTTTGTTATTTCTGTAATAAAGCCATTACTATTACCTATATAACTTTAAAGAGTCAATACTGTATATAGTTATTTCCTCACTTTCTTAATTAAGTAAATGCTAGTGAAA
>NW_009193411.1:118512-118830 GCF_000690835.1 Fulmarus glacialis | reverse complement strand
GGGTTATATCTGGGTTGGGTGTTGGGTTTGTTTTACTTCATTTTTTTCCCCATGTTGTTGTGCTGAGGTTTTTTTTTTTTAGCCAAAAAAAATCTCCCAGGCCCTTATCAGATGACACAGCGGGTAATGTACTTTCCCCCGGAGTCCAGAGCTCAAAAGGCAGAGCTGGACCCCAGTGAAACATCCGCAGATCCCCTCTGCCATCCCTTTATCCGGTGGGGTCCGCACGTGTGGGAGATGTAAAGGCTGTATGTCT
Source organism: Fulmarus glacialis (assembly GCF_000690835.1). NCBI lineage: Eukaryota > Metazoa > Chordata > Aves > Procellariiformes > Procellariidae > Fulmarus > Fulmarus glacialis. The sequence continues at coordinate 118,574 of NW_009193411.1, read as the reverse complement.
AAAAAGAGCCCGGGCCGATCTTGCCCACCCCCGGTTTGCATCAATTGCACATATTTTTAGAG
>NW_009193411.1:5137-118471 GCF_000690835.1 Fulmarus glacialis | reverse complement strand
AGACCCCGGGCTGCTCAGGAAAAGTTTCTGTGGGTGGTGGGAGCAGCAGGAGGGACACCATGCAGCCCAGGGAGGCTTTGTGGACTGTGCCTGGGGCAGATACCTCCCGTGGGGCGTCCACAACGGTATTTATTTCTCCTTTGCCAGTTTACACGGATAAGAGAAACATCCTGGACCCAGCAAATGCGAGCGGCTGAGCGCAGAGCCCTAAGAGCTCTGTCTTTAAAAAGCTAGGGCTTGAGGATTATTATGGCAGGAAATGTTAGGACAGAGAGCAGGGAAAAGAATAAATCCTGGGTCCTTGGCTTGGGTCCTTCCTAAAATATACCTTTCTCTACCCAAATTCCTATACCCGCCTGCTTGCAGGTAGAAAGCTGCCATCAACCTGCTGAGGTTTCTCAGGCATTTCTGGGGCAGTAAAGCCTGTCCCTGCCCATCTGTGGCCAGAGTGGCCCCTGCCTGAACCCTGGAGGGGATTGCCAGGAGCAGCGGATGGGGCCCAGGACGCTCAGCTCTCAGGGCACAGGGCGGGAGGGCAGCTGGGCGCCTGTCCCCTCGCACAGTACCCCTTGCCACCCCACCGGCACCAGACTCTTTGTGAGAAGCACAGCAAAGGTTTCTCCCCGCGCACGCCCCATCCCAGCTCTTCGCCCGCCTCTCCCCCTGCACACGCACACAGAGTGCCTGGCCCCGGCGAGCCGTGACTTACCAGGTTGACTGGGTGGATGTAGCTGTTTTCGTACTTGTCATTGGCCAGGATCTGCCTCAGGTGAGCGATGTAGCTGGAGGCCAACCTCAAGGTGTCCAGTTTGGAAAGCTTGGTGTCTGGGGGCACCCAGGGCAGGGTGGTCTTAAGCCTGGAGAAGGCTTTGCTAAGGACCCTCATCCTTGCCCTCTCCCTGGCGTTGGCAGCGTTTCTCTGGACCTGCTTTCCCTCCTGGCTCACTCCGTTTAAAGGGCTCTTCTTGGGGGGAGCTTTTTTCCTCTTGCCCGAGGCCCCTCTCCCCTTCTGAGGGGAGCCATTCTCGCCATTGGATCCCTCCTCGTTGCTCTCGGTGGACGCCCCAAACTCTTTGTTAGTATCCATTTTCAGGCCATCGCACTCCAGCATCTCCACCTCCTGCAGATCTTCCACATCACTGAGGGACCCAGTGGACATGGTCTGGAAGATGCCAAAGGACCAGCGGGAAGGGGGAGGGGGGGAGGAAGGGCAGCTCCTCAAATCTACTTCAAGGCGGCGGAGGAGAGAAGGGGCGCCAGTATTTTCCTCCCCTTCCCTCCCCTCCCCAGCACCCAGGCGCAATACCAGTCCAGAGAGGATCCCTGCCCTCCCGCCCCCAACCCCGCTTTGCCCGTGTTTGAGGGAGGGAGGGAGCGTGTGTGAGAGGGAGAGGGAGAGGGAGAGCGAGAGAAAGCCGAGGAATTTAGTGAGGACACTCGCAATTTATCTTAAGAGAGGCGGATCCAGCCCAGGGGAGGGGCCCTGCCCGCTGAGCACACCACATCCCCAATCACAGACCTTTACACAGGACTGGGAATGAGGTATCCCAGCAAGCCTTTGCTGAGAGCTCGGAACTGGGATTCAAATCTTCACAACTGGAGCAAAGCAACTCGCGCTCTCTCTCTCTCCCCTCTGTCTTTCTATCCTCCCCCTTCCTCCTCCTCCTCCTCCTCCTCCTCTTCTCCTTCCCCACTTCCCTTTCCAGCCCAGGGTTGCTCTCCCCCTCCCTGCCTCCTAGATGACCCAGGCAGCTGGTGTCATGATTCTTGATGAAAGCCAAAATGGGTCATGAGCAGAGAGAGAGCAGCAGATCCACCAGCCAAGCCTTCCAGGGAGCTTTGTAATGCGTGCTGTTGAAATGCTGTCCTGTAACCTAATCTGGGGGAGATTTGTGGATGATTATATTTACGAACGCATCCTGTCCAGCTACTAGTGTATTCCAGGAAGGGAGCGCTCCGCTGCCTGGTCGGCAGCGTGGACCTTGCCGTCACAGCCCGGGGGCTGGAGACAGGAGGATCTGACTTCTTCCAGCCCTCCTGGGTGACCTCCGACAAGTCCCGGTCCCCTCTCACTCTTTGAGTCCCGCCAACTGTAAAGCATCCCGGAGGCTGCCCCGTCCGCAGGTGTGCCGGGCGGCCGAGATCCCGGCGGTCCCTGGAGCCCCACCGAGCTGAGGGAGAGCACCGCGCCGCCGGGGAGGATCGGCGTGGCTGCGGATGGGGCAGCTAGGGAGTGCACCGAAATGAAGGAAAAGGGGGGTTATTGGATGGTAGGGATCGCACAGAAAAAACCCTTTTTCTCGGTGTGTTGTTGCAGAGCAGATGTCAGTGTTTCGTCCTGCTGTACCCGTGGAGCGCTTTGTCTGCTGATCCATGCATGCTCAAAAGTCTGGGAGTTTTGCCTGAATAAAGAGGCAAGATAAGGCTCCTTCTGTGGGAGCGGTGGGAGTGAGGGCATCAGGCCGTGCTCTGCAACCACTGAAGCCAAACGTTCCCAATTGTTTTACCACTAGTGTGAATGAGCGGGTTGCTGAGTAGTTTGAATGAGCAGACGTACGCTGCAGTTATGATCTTTATGCACATGCGTATTCAGTCTTTGCAGAGCAGGCTTTTAAAAGCAGTTAACCTTGGCCTAGCTCTTCTCCCTCTCCGTATAAAATCTCCTAAACCCACAGGTGGAGCCCAAAGAGGCCTGTGAAGCCTGAACTTGCTCCCGTAGCTCCTTCCCTCCTCACACGCTTCCTGAAACCTCAGAGGTCCCCCAGCAGCCTGGCTTTTGAACACGGGCGACTAAAGGACTGGGCACGATTTCCGCGTGGGACCTTTCTGGACGCAGTGACTGATCTGATTGCAGGAGCAACTCCACTTATTCAGCTGCTTACCTGAGGATTCACGTAGCTTTGGACAAAAACGTACACCCTGAGATGTCACCGTGGCACGCAGTGGCTTTGGAGTTAATCCAAGGTCACTGGAGCCACAGGAAATTCTCTTACTGACCTGTGTGATCACCACATTGGGTTTTCTGCATGCACTAAACAAAAACCAACCAAACAAACCAACAAAAATTGTGGAGGGCCAATCTGGTATGTCTGCCAGGTGCTACGTACTCTCTGCAGATTCAAGTCTCAGTAGGAGGCAGAGTGTCATTTTTGATAACTAGCAAGGAAGTCTTTCCTATCTTGATTCCTTGGCTCACATAAGTCAGAAGAAAAAAAGGCAGATGTAAACTTTAAACCGGCTCTTTACCGTTTGGCTGGAAGATAACACCTTCCCACTCGCAATAGGATAAGTACTTTAAGATATCGTATCTCCAAGCCCTGGACTCTTGGGAATTCACTAACCTCTAACGTCGTGTTATGTTAACTGTGCCCTGTTTGTGTTTTCTCTGTGTATAAACTAAACAGATTGTCAGCATATCAGACCTAATTAATGAATTAGCTTTGCTTTTTCTTTTTGTTTTTTCTTTTTTCTTTATAACATCCTTGTTGCAGATCCAAAATATTACTAATCACCAGAGCGGAGATTTATGAGCCTCTTTATTTTCTAGGCTTGATTGTTGTTTGTGCAGGTGGAGATTTAAATGGCCATATCCACTGCAGAGATTTATAGTCCAAGTGATTGATGTTAGACATGAGCTACAAGACTCCTACTGGAGCAAAGATGACAGAAAACCAAGTTGAAGTTGCTTGTGTCTCTAAGCACGAATGACCAGAGAGCATGAATGACCAGAAAGCACAAAATCCCATCAAATTTTCAGCATCAGAAGCTCTCAGAAGAACAAAACAACAAAAAAAGTATATACTCACATCCTTTCTATCACTTATTTTTAACTTTACTTTAGTAATTTCTAAAAATCTGTTGTAAAAAGCAGAAGGAATGATCTGGCTTCTGAAAAATGCCTTTAGTGTGCTGCTACATGTGTGTTCTGAAAATCAAGGTGTGCATACATGTGTGTTACGCGCCTTTAGGATTGCCACACATTTGTAGCTTTTATTGACTTACATTTTTGAGTCCTCAGAGCCAGTAAAATTGATCTAATACAGACCACACACTTTTGTGGGGACACAGGACACATTTTTGTATTCATTTTGTGGAGATTATTGTGTGTGCGTGGTATATACTCACATACATGTAGTATAATGTACATTGAATCCTTCATGCATACAGACTATTACACACTCTTTTAACAACATAATCGTCCCTTTTTCCCTCTCCAAAGGGACCAGCACGGGCAGACCTAAAAAACTGTATCCTGTCATCTCTGGGTAACTCCTGGTTCCTTATTTGTTTGTTACATGAGTTGAACCTCTCCTTTTCCAACCTTCCTGCTCCTTATGGCTGTCCTGGCAAGCCCAGGGCTTGTACCCCTAATCTGGCTCCTGGTTTCAATCCCTCTCCCCTCACCTGAATTGCCTTGCCCAGTCCTCCTGACTCTTGTTCTGAATTGCAACCCCGGTTTGGGGTAGGGACCGATGGGGTGGAGACCAACCCCATCCTGTGGGAAGGGTAAAGCTGGGATGGCTGCAGCCACCGCGGCGATGGTGTGGCCACTTACTTCTCCAGTTAAATGACTGGGACCACAGACCAGCCATGAACCCAGACCTGCGTTAATAACTGGCTGGGAAAGACAGATGGAGCTAAAGTCCTTTTGGCCTTTCCAGTACATTCACTTCTTCATTCATGTTTTAAAAAGGAAGTTGAAATACTGGCATGGGGAACATCAGTACAAATCTGTGGATTTGCGATGTAGATGCCTTTCTCCTCCGCATTGCTCTGGCTACACAGGAAAGTGCATCTCTCTTTTACTTCTAATTGAGACCCACTAAGCCATAAGGTCATTTAGGACATGCCAGGGTTGCTGGGGGCAGAGATTCGGGATGCCTGGTCTGAAGGGTGTCAGATGGGGGACGTGTCACGCATAGGCTTAAGCTGGTCTATGGCAGGTTACAGATTTCCCCCTGGAAAAAAAGCCCCACTTTTTATGCCTCCAACCTCTCTTCCCCTGGGCTGGAATAACACGGTAATTCGAGAACAGCTTTGGAACTTGAGGCCAAGATTTCTGCAAGTGTCTCATGATTTTGTGTGGCATGGTTTGGGTTTTTTGGGGGGGTTTTTTGATGTTCTGTGTCATTTATCAAGGCACCATATTTTCACTGTGCATTGAACAGTCACCCAAGAAAAACCTCAGATCACCCACAGCTGACGAAAACATAATCAGTAGCTGGTTTTAAAACTCTTCGCCCAGGTATATTTGGAGAATAACCAAGGAAGTCACCCACAGGCAGCCAGCTGATCATGAATCGTGTTCCGTCAGGTTTGAGAATAATCAGGAATAAAAGTACATCCAGATTAGTGTTTTCCAGAGGCAATTTAAAAAAAAAAATCTGGTTGTGCTGAGATTTCTCCTGCTCACTCTTGGTCTCACCTGGAAAACAATTAAAATGGTGGAGGGACTTCAGAAGCATACTTTTACATACCTTAGGTGAAATAATACTGGTAAGATACTATTATATATGAATAATACTAATAATAACTAATACTACTAATATAATACTAATACTACTAATAATATAATAATCCTGTGATATTTTTGTGATAGGATTCTGTCTTGTCCATTGTAGAGGATGGACAGTGCTGGGGAAATGGATCAAAGTTGTTTGTAACAGTGGGGTAGCTTTTCGGAAGGGCCAGGGCACTGAAACCCTCCCTTTCGGTTGCTGTGTATCTGTTTCTGGTCACAGTTTTGGTTTGAAAGGTAAAAGACATTGTGACAAATAACATAAAGCAATACACAAAGAGAAAAAATAATGTCACTGCCAAGACACTAAAAAGGCTGTCCTGGAGAACTGGCCCAAGAGGCACATAATGGTATGTGATACCAGCATCACTACCCCTCTCCAAGAAATCCCAACGTCTTGCTTCAAAGCCCCAAGAAATCAGAGCTTTTTGAGAAACTGTTTTCTAGAATAGTTTATTGTGTGGAAAAAAACCAACAGTGTTTCCTTCTATTCTCATGTAGAAATATCTGAAAGTTTTGCTGATGCCTAGAATGGAAAAATTTCAGTCTTACTGGTTACAGATTAGAAAATTTAAAAGGAAATAAGGTGCAGTTTCAAGAAAATTTATGTAGAAACTTATGCAGCAGCCGTAATTCCATGACTTTTTAAACCTTGAAATGTCACAAACCCCAAAACATTGAAACTCTGGGAAATGGAGTTCCAAAAAAAATTTCTTTAGTGGATGTTGAAAACATATTTTATGAAACTCAAAATATTTAATTCCAGATTTTGTATTTTAATCCTTTTTGTCACATTGATGACAAAATCTGTGACACATATAAGTAGTGCTCTTGTCTACCTCAGGGAGTACCTGTACATATAATAACTGGATGATTTCTACCACCCTGACTTATGCCATCTGGTACCTTTTCCTTTGAGTAGCTTCACAAAAGTCAGCAAGGCTGTTCACAGAGCAAAACAGACTGTATTGAACAAGAATGGCAAAAGCTGCCTCTGTAGAGACAAAGTCATGCTTAAATATCCTGACGCCTAAGACAGATACTGACAACAAGGGCAGTGTCCTAGTCATGAAGGATGCATCAAACCCTGGTGTGACTCGCTTCCCCCTCCTATGCCAGGTCTCCCGTGAGGGTTTCTGGTACTGCTGCTCTCTTAAGCAATGTCCTGCAAAGGATCTATCAGCTATCAACTGAGTACACCAGAAACGAGAAGCATGTAAGCTGCAGAAGTCATCGAAGCAGAAACAAGACAGCTAATCCTCAACATGAGCACTGAGCCCAAACTTTCAATTAACTTTTCACAGACATGCGAGTGAATCTCCTTTTGCTGGATGCTTGTGGGAAGCAAGCCTAAGTGGCTGAGTCATGTTTGTTTTGTAATGCACATTTATTCCTATACAAAAGGAGACTCACAGACAGTGAGGAGAGGTATCCTCTTCCGTCTCTATTGCAGGGACTATTACTGTCCGCTGCTTCCAGGATGCATGTCTGAAATATTACTAGATAGTTGACATTATAAACTGGAGACTCTTTTATGAAGTGGTCAAAAGAGAAAAATGCAAAAAAGCCAATATATCTTATGCAAAATTATCACTGAAGGATTAAAGTGCAGACATAACTGTTTTATTTTGAATATCCCTTTCTGTGATGTTTCTTTGTTGGCTGATCCTTTGCATTTTTGTGGTTTTAAGGCATGATGAAATTTGTCGATAAGAAATAAATTCTCTTTTGCCTTCCAATAATTAGCACATTGGATAAAGTTTTGGAAAAAAAGAGATTTTTGCTTCAGAGGGAAATTTGGAAAAGAAGAACACTCTGTAAGGGAGTGGCAGGAAGAATGTCAACTATTCTGGTGGGCTTTTATTACTTGTACTGTTTATGGCATGATGTACATGCATGTATACACAGATTTTCTGAAATTCCTATTCACTTAAAGTGCTCACAGCTTCTGTGAAAGTCGGGTTCCCACAGCATCCATCATTAAATGCAGTAGGTTGGCCTATGTCCTCCATTTCCATCCAAATGAAACATCACATGCTGGGACCCAGACTCTTTGTGGGCTGCTTTACGCTATTACAGATTGAGTTGGCCACAGTTTGTGCTGTTGGACTCCCTGCACTCCATTTGTCATGGGGGCTTTGCATTTTACCAGGTCTGATAGGTGGCCACATTAAGTCTTTACATACACATGCCTAACTGCAGTCACATCAAAAGGAGTGACCATACATAGCTGGAAAAATATATGGGCCAAAAATACTGATATAATAAAACAGCAAACTGGTAATATTCAGCTATCCACATGTGTGATTGCACATAGGGATTCGCCCAACACAGTAGTTAGCTGAAGATAGTATGTGTTGCAGATGAGTCTTAAATGGGAATGTTAGCTGGCAAAGCAAGGGAGAAAGCAGATTACACATCCTACTCAAGTAACATAGAAAGACCACAGTCACTGTGCATTTCTTTTGACTCTGACAGGCCTTATACATGCCTCACAAACTGTGACTCTCAGAGCTCCTGGAACATCCCCAAAGTGGGGTCATGGCACTTTGCCACAGTGCAGTCCTCTGGTTTTATGGTGCGTATCGTAGTTCATAATACATATAGAAAATGGTGTTGTTTTAGAAAGTGGTATTGCAAAAGCACGTAATAAAAGTCTATTTAAGCAATTTGGACAAAATAAATAGCTTTAAAAATGAACCAGGGGATAGCATAAAAAGAAGACCATAAACGTGGGTTGCAGTGGAGTCCCATGAGACTGAGAAAATACCAAAGAACTAAAACTACAGAAGCGAGGGGAGAAAAGGCCCCAAGCACGGACTGTGAACGCAGTCTTGCTCTCTTTTCCCTCCCTACTCCTCTCTTTTCCTTTGTGTGTACAGATCCAGGGTGATGCTCAGACTGCCTAGTATTCGGTTCTTAACCAGGGGTGCGACTAACCCAGAAGGAAAGCTGGTTAAAGGAGGAAAACAGAGAGACAGCCATCAGACCTTTTGCTAGGCAGGACTAGCAGGCCCTGCATGCTTGTGTAGTTCGGCGTGGAGAAATAGAAAACAACACCTAATAGCTGCTCTGAGTCCATTCGAAGCAGAAAGGCCAAGTTTTTAAAAACTGCTGGCAAGATAAGGCCTCTGTTCCAAGGGACCAACCGTTGAAGCAGCCTTATTTTTCAGAAAGAATGGTGTGGGACTCAGATATGTATCTGCTTATGTTTAAAGATCAGGTGGGATGATGGCTGAGGGTGGTGTGAAGAGAGATATGTTATCCAAAACCTCCTGGTTTAAAACAGTAACAAAGGATTTTGTGGCTAGCTGAAGGATTTTGATTTTGATGCCTTATTTCAATCTCCATATCATTTCAGCTTGTTCTATCCTGCACAATAGATCTCTATTAACCAAATTTTGCACCAAAATGAGGTAGATCTTTCTTTGTCACCCAGGCCATTTGGATTACATAGCAAATTTACCAGACATCATATACCATGCCATTTACCATATACCAAAACTTGGTAGCAGAAATACCTTGATCTGTACTCTGTGAGGACTGAACAAAGATGTACAGGTGTTCACTATGAGCTGTATTGACTCTAATTTCCACAGAGTGGAAAGGTGACATGTATGTGTGACATAGCATCCACAAGTTTTCTCTCAACACTTTCCTCAGAAAGGCTTTCCACATATGCAAAACCCTCACCAAGGAGCTGCTTAGCCAATCTGTTTGAGCACAGGGGGATTCACGATGCAAACTTCCATAGAGTGCCAATGCACACAGGACGTCTGGGACCAGCTTGGGCTTCCCAGGACGAGAGCCATGTTCTGTCCTGAAGAACAAGCAATTCCAGGTAAAACCTCTGTGAACTGCCCGGTGCAGCACCCATAGCAATACACCAACCACGTCATCTTTCTATTCTCCTCTCCCCGTGCCCTGGCTCACTGTAGTCTTTCACCTCTCCTTGGCAGCGCATAGCCAGAGCCTTTTTTGGGATGCAAGCCCTAGGTTGTTCCTGTGTTTCTAAGTGTCGGTGGAGTTAGCCTTATAGCTAATGGCTCAGTGATATGTGCAACACAGCCTTGCTTCTACAATTTATGGTGCAAATTAATGAAGTGCAAACGGGGCTAATCTAAAAGAGACAGACTCTTCCTTTATTAAGGTGCTAGCCAGAGACCCAGGGTATCTGGGTTGATTTTCTGCTATGTTACGGGCTTTCTAGGTGACCACAAAAGGGGGATCCTTTCTGCTCCAGTTCCTCAGTGGTGAAAAAGGGATGAGAACACTTCTCTGCCCTACAGAAACATTATGAAGGGCTTAGGCACTATGGTAATGGATACCAAGGGTAGCTAAGATAAATAACCTGATAGTTAGTTGCAAGAAAATGATTGATGTTAGAATACTACAAATATGTTGAAAGCCTAAAATATCTTTGTGATGTCTCCCCATTTCTTGAAATGCCAATTAACATTTTTCACTCAGATACCTGATGTTTACATTGGCACATTTTTACGCTCACGTGTCTTACAAAATGGATACTTGCCTGACTTTGATTTTAGATGAAAGCACTAGTCCCGAAACCTCATAGTAATTCTGAAAGACAGAAAAGTTGCTTTTATAGGAAGAAAAACAATGAGTTTTGATCGTGTTAGTGACGAGTGACAAGCCGAAAGTTTAATAAACAGACCACGAGTACCATCCACTATAGCGCAAGTAGCAAATCACCATTGACTAAATTACTCCGAAGTCCCCAAGCTCTCTGTGAAGAAAAATAAAGTGTTACTTGGGTTTCCTGTAATCCTTCCTCAGCAAAAACACAGGATTCCCTTAGGAGAGTTAAAATCCGTTCCTAGGCTTCTTTATGCCTTTTTGTAACTAATTGTCTCTTCCATGAAGGGTCTTACTTCCTTGAATCAAGAGCCAATGCAGACTGTCACGGTGCAATGGGGCTGCAGAGAAGTCAGCTTTTAAGCCCATCTTCTTTCGGTGTCCTCTTTTTGAGTTCCCCCGCTCCACCTCACTGGTTTCCAAGACTCCCTCGGTACTTACCTGTGCGGTAGCTGTGTGCGGGATAACGTGCTCTGAAGCATCTCTTCGTACAGGTGTGGGGAGCAGCCAGGCAGGCTCAGCACCCAGAGTGCTTCGTACCAGCAGCACGTAGCTGGATTTGTTAGAAGGAGGAGTACAGCTTCATTTGCTTCCCTGTTAGAGAGCATACACTCAGCTCATCAGAGCAAGCCTAGCTCTTTCTTCTCATCCAAGGTACTGCTTTTTCCTACAGCCATATATCTCGACTGCTTTTGTTTCCCATCTTTGTATGCCACCCTTCCCCTTTTCAGTCTGCTTGTCTCACAGCTGATTTTTAATTTTTGCAGTTTGTTCCATGTAGGGTTGTTCCTCAGTGATTTAAATAGCTGATATAACTCAAACTGTTAAAGGAACTTCTCAAATATTACTCTGCATTTTCCACAACTGAGTGGTAAAAGCACACATTTGTAAGTCCATAAGCTGCATCTGAGCCGAGTTTGAGCTCCTTGGTACGCAAAAATGAATGCATTTTTTATGAATATGTAAATGTATTTATGAGCACAATTGTAGAGGCAGGGCTAAAAAAGGAGGTCCTTTGATATTAAACTTACTTTAACATAAGTAGCATGTGCTCATACATGTGTTGAATATAGCAACTGTAACAACAGCCAAGTAATTTCTTTATTGATCTGTCCCTTCCAATTCTGAACTATCTTTATTACAGGAAAGTTGTAAAATACATATCTTGCTACTTGAAATTCTTTGTTTTCCTTTTAAGAAATGGATCAGGAAAGCTAAACAGCTCCGGGATATACAACCCTCTACAAGGTGTTGGAGAGGGGGGAGGGTGGTTCTGTGATGAATGACCGGTCGTTCAATTGTTTTCTTTCTTGCAGAAATCAGAGACAGAGTACAGTTTATCTTACCCTGACTTGTAGCAAGACAGATTGCCAGGCAAAACCCCTGGGTTGAAGTCATCCAACCACCAAGTTGAGTAAAGAGACCATTGCTGTTACCTTTCCAGGACTCACCCCCACCCCCAGTGCCTTTTAAAAGTCTACGGTGTTTCTTTCTGAGGTTGTAACATGAACTTTAGCTACTTTCACACCATTTTTATGCTGAACGCAATCTGGGATGATTCATTCGAGGCCTGAATTCTCTGCTCTTAGACAGGCGGAGACCAGCTCATCTCTGTGCATCCCTTGCAAACAACAGTCACTGCTGCAGGATCCCTGCTTGTGCTGTGTTTAATCCCCTCCATACTTTCTTTCAGCTGCCACTGAACTTGGTTTCCTCCAGTTTGAACCTTTCAGGCCTGCGCTACTATACTGGCGTCACCGCACGGGTGTGAACGGGGAGGGGAACCGTGTGATGAGAGGACAAAATCACTAAGCAACGGCAAGCTAACTCCAGGACGGGCTGTCGTTCTCCCAGGTTTTTCCTGCACTTCCCTTTAGTTGTATTTTTCTTATCACCTCCATTCCAGTCATTTGGAACAATACTTCTGGACACGGCATCCTGAATTTATTCCATCTACATCTGAGAAGCAACGTAGGTCTTAAGTGGCCTTAATCATGCTCTGAAGTGCTTATTTCCCTGTGACAACTATAAATGGATCAGTAGCTTAAGTCAGCTCCAAAGAAACTGGGCCAAAGTGCACATTATTGAACTGTTTGATAAAATTCAGAGGAGCACAAAAGGCAGGACAGACAGAAAGAGTTAAAAGGGAAAGATGGATGCAGTTGCAGTATCTATTACTTGCAAGTGACCGTAATGTGTTTATACAGCTCTTAGGCAGGCTAGCGGATAATTAAAGGGAAGAACTGACACTAGACACTACACCACCTTATATACTACGGCACGGGGAAAGTCGCACAAGTGGGATCGTAAGAAAACAGCAGCAGATTCCCTCCTCCGCTTTTTGCCATGCTCAATCTCTTCTATTTGCAGTTAGAGGGATGCCTGACTAGTCCACATTGCTGGGAGGGAGTTAAAATATACTGATAAAGTTAGAGTCCAAATTGATCTTACAGCATTACAGACAAACACCTTTGCCAGGCTCCAGTTCACGGGAAGTACCCTCATCAGCATAAATCCGTCCCATGAGCTCTTCGTTACTTGCCTATTCCTATAGCTATAGACTATACTTTTGGCTCGGACTTGCCTTTCGGTGAGATCAGGAATAGATCTGAGTCCTTGTCTAAGCCTCGGGTGACCAGCTCCTGGGTGGGTAGAGACATCTTGGCAACGATGTGATTTCTGTGCGTGTTTGTGATCGGGGGAGTGATTACCTGTTCTCTGGCCATGTGAGGGGTCAGAGAAGACCATCCTCCCTCTGGACTGCCCAGACCACTCGGCCAATTTGTCAAGAATCCCATAGGATAAATAGCTGTCTCCAGAGACCTTTATAGTGACAAATCCAAATAAATCAGAGTCACTTTTACTGAGCACTTCAGCAGACAGCTCAGATTTAATGAATCAGCCTTCAGACCCCCAAGGAAGATTTTCTTTCCCAAGCCCAAGGGGAGCAAACAAGTGCCAAAATTTGCTTTCAGAGTAAAACTCTATCAATCCAGCTTGTGATATTATGTGAGTGCAGTTACCAAAATCACTAACAGTGTTTTTGAGAGCAGTGGGAATGCAGCAAAGAGCTCTCGGGATCTGTATGATCAGTGTGCTCAGTGCAGAGAAAAGGAGGCTGTTATGGATCAGATGATTTTCCTCATCAGTGATCGGGAATGGACTTTGCTTTCCTTTACTAGTGCCCTTCTGCACTTTTGGCTGGAACTCCCCACCAACACAAAAAAGAAAAAAAAGAAAAGAAGAAAAGAAAAAAAAAAAACAACCCTAAAGCCCACCACCACCAAAAATCATCACACAGATAAAACCTTGCAGGGTAGTCATCGTGGGTCATTCAAACAGTCTTAAAGCTTAACATCTTGATCCCCTCTAAAAACTTCCTTCTCCATTTCCTTCCCCCCTTTGGGATCCATCCAGATGCCTACTCAAATACCTGCTGGCGCCAGAGGAAATTCTCCTGTAACGGATACCCTGCGATGTAAAACCAATATTTTGTTTCCAGGGTCATCCCTTTCACACCCCCACAGATCCTCTTGCTTCACCAACCTGCCTCTTGGTCAAGCCAAAACATGAGAAATTGTGAATCCGAAGGGTGGGATTTTGGAGCAGTTTAATAGGCTTGGTGATTGCTAACCCACACATTTCCTCAGCTTCCTCCTCCCGTTGTGGTAGCCTCGTCCGATAATTTATGTCAGGTTAACAGGCTGCTGGGGAGATACCTCTGCTCACAGTTCAGCAAAGAGAGAGCAAGAGAGTAATTTAACCCGGCCCGAAGTGTTCATGACGGTCAGACTGGTGACACCTTTTCAGATAGGCTAATACCTAATACAAGGGGCTAATAAACTTAAGAAGCATCTTTCAGTGATAGGGTGTGAGTGAGTGCATCAGGATCCAGTCCCAAGTTAAACAGTTAATTAAAAAGCAGTTTTCGGTATCATTCATGTGCAAGCAAAAAGGCAGAAACATTTCATTTGTGGTGGTTCCTCATCACTTGTTTAGGGAATTGTGTTGGCATTAAGAAGTGGATCAGTGTTTGGAATTTGATCAGGAACTTCTTGGTTCAACACTTTATCCCGTTCTACTTTTGCTTTATATTTGTGCTCTCTGGCTGTTCATACACTTTACATGATAATTAGCAAATTGCTTTACATTAATGTATTGCAATATAATGAGCTTTGTTAATCGTCATATGGGATATGTGAGAAGGAGTTCTTCAGAAAGGACTGAAAATAAGCACTCTTTTAAAGTGACGTTTTAGGTGCTCATGTCCTCATTTAGCCTTATAATACATATTATGGGCAATACCTCCAGGATGATAATTAAAGAAAACAGTCAAGATTATTTACAGGATCCTACCTTTTATGTAAGTTTAGTGAAGCCAGGTGCAAGGATAAAATAACAAGGACTCATTTCAGGTCCCTATAATTGGATTGCAACTGAATTTTATTTAAGAAACTTTGTCTTTTTAAATTTTCCTCATGAAGGAAACAAATAGAATAGCTGACTTTTTTCTCCTTTCAATCTTTTAAATAAAAAATAGTACACCAAGAATGTCAGGAAGCAAATATTCTTTTGTCCGTGACTGAAAAAAAGAACCCATAAAAGAATTTTTTACAAAATGGCTGCATGTAAGACTTCGCTATAGAGTGGGCAATTTATTGCACTAGAAATTTGTCGTCCAAAATCCTGCAGAATATGCCAGAATGCATGTTCACTTCTTTAAAAAGTCTCTTCCATTCTGATATAATATATTGCATGAAGTGCAGGAGAACAAGAGTAAAAATGTGTTTTTTTAATGATTAAGGACTGATCTTGTTCCAATTGAGTCAATGGCAAAACTCCATGGAATTGAGCTGAATATATGGGTATAGATAAGATGTTGTTTATTGTGCGCTCGCTTTTTCTGAGAGCAAAATGTAAATGAAATATATTCCTTGCACAAATTAGATTATCCCAAGTCATCTGCTGACTCCTACTTAAAACAGAGCACAGGGATCTCTCCATGTTCTCCGGAAGCTGCAAGCCCTTATATCCATGCAACCTTAAGGACACTCTTGTCACTGTGTGAATTGGCTGTTGCACCGAAGAAGGAATTAACACAGTCATGGAACAAGTGTTCATGAGGTTTTGCTTGTGTTTATAAATGAATGTAACATTAGTAAGTTCTCCCAGCTCTCTTTCAGCTGCAGTTACAATTTTTTTGAAAGCAACACATATCTTTGTGCAGAGTCTTGCCTGGTTTTAGCACAGCCATGAGCAGGGGGAGGGCGACGTTTTCCTCCCTGTGAACTGGGAAATGAGCAGAGGGAGCACGAGCTGCATCCTTTGTGCTGCAGCTCACCCCTCAACAACTGTGTGGGCACCGGCCAAAAAAACAAAAGAGAGGAGAAGTAAACAGCCTTGAGTTAGGTTCTGCCAGTATCAGCCAGCTAATGCACGTGGTAGAGAGGGATGGAGGTTGTGCCAGTGGTGGAAATTATTCCTTCCAAGGAAGAAAACAGGAGCAGAGAAAGCACCGTGTCTCTGCAGGTCCTTGATTTTCCCAAAACACCTCTTTGGGAGGTAAAACTCCCAGTTTGCACGTCTTAGAGTTGAGACTCAACCAGTCCCTTGTAAGATGCAAAAGAAGAATGTGCCAGGAGGGCTCTCACTTTTGTTAACAAAACCTTTGGAAGACAAACAAACAATCTGACAAACTTCACCTAATTGCTTCGGTGGCACAAACTGTTAGTCAGCTTGTGTAATGCTTTACCAGCAGACACGGAGTTGCATGAAAAAATAATTACCTCTGAAACAGGAGGTAGGGAACAGTGCTGCAGCTGCTATAGAGCAATGTTATTAGGAAGTGTGAAGGAGTAGAAGGGAGTTGTTTATGATAACCTGACCAAATGATTCCTAAGTTGTTGGTTGTACAATTCATCAGCCCATCAGGTAAAAAGTGCAAGGCAAAGTGAATCAATACGGTTGCCCCCTTCCCTCTCTGGCCCATCCTGGTGGGTGATAGGGAATAACAGTGTTGGTTTTGACATTATTAGGTTATCCTGAAAATAAATCACTTTTGAAAAGGTGAATAATTGAACAGAGCTTAGTGCTGACAAGCAAAAGGTTGGAGGCGGGGGGGACGGTGGTGAGGGGGAGAGGGCAGGGGGCTGTGGTGTCAGAGACACAAACCCGTTCCAGGAGGCCACCAGCATGTGAGGAGCTGTAAGTCTCATTCTGATTTGTACTTTGGCAAATGAGTGCAGTTTTTGGTCTGATAAGTACCGAACTGCATTTATGCTTTCTAAAACTATTTTTGATCCAGCAGAGAAATGAGACATACCTTTTCATGTAATCTAAACTGTGAGAGGTATACCCCTGCCCAATAAAATTAAAAGGTAGTAAATTTTGTCCCTATAAAAGGCAATCCCCACTTTTTCCAACATTTAGCTAATCTGTGGAGTTCACTGCCATAAGTGGTCATCAAGATAATATATTGTGGCTGGACTCTTAAAGAGCTAGATAATTTTATGACCATGAGCAACATCTGTAATTAGGCAAACGACGACCATGATAATGCTGGGCCCCCCCTTTATAAAAGAGCATAATCCAACCTCATATTTTACAGCATAGAATAAACCTCCTTTGGGACACTGGAAAGACTGGATAATTGACTAGTTATCTGATAGGTGGTTTTAATCCTTCTTCAGACACCTAAGAGACAGGGCACCATTAGACGCGGGGTACCAGACTATTCGCTTGGATCTACTCCCACCAAAGACCGTGGCAGTATTTCAAGGGTTTGATGTGACTTGGAACTTCATGTGGACATGTCTGAAGATTTGGTGCCAGTAGTGGGTAGTAATTTGTCATTTTTGTGATGAAAATGTAATGAGGTCAATCTACCATTCCTAGAAAGTTTTCTGAATGCGAGTGCTATGGTTCTGGCACTGTGTTGGCATTTAAGGAATATAGGTTCACATCCTAATGCCCAGACATTTGCAACGTGATCATGCATAGCAGCTGCATTACACATTAGCTTCCCCTCTCAAAATGAGTGTAAGAATAGGCTTTCTTTCATCCATTGTCTTTCTGTCCCATGCGCTCCATCTTTAGCTTGTCTAGATGAGGACTCTTATAGTAATTTTATACTATATCTGACAGAAAGACACAGCTTGCATCCTGAATTTCTTTGGGATTTACTCATGCAAAACTCTCCGTTGCAATCAATGGATTTAATTTTGATCTTTACTAGACTTTCAGAGGTGTGCCCAGCCTATTAGTTTGTGGCACCAATCTACTAAACGTCTTCACTGCTCAAGGAAGACGCTATGTTTGGGGATGAAATAGTGAAAAGGATCCCAAAAATGCAGTTCTGAGTTGTGTGAAATTCCATCTCCTTCTTCCTTCTCCCTCTTATCTTCTGGCAGGTACTTAAGGGACATTCAGAAATCTGTCTTCCAAGAGCTCCCCCCCCAAACACCCCCATAAATGTCACCGTTCTTCGCTGTGCGTGCTGGTGGTGTGGAGATGGGAACACAAGGAACAGAATAACAGGGGTTGTCAGGGAGCTGGGTGAAACATCCACATCTTCTCCTGGCCTTTTTAACATTTGTGAGCAAGTCCTTCTCATTTGGAAAATGCATGGCAGGGAATTTATAACAAGAAAACACCAACAAATGAAACAGGCCATGAGCCATCAGCTTTTAAGGCTCCAACAAAGTCCAAAATGAGCCCTCCTCCGAGGGAACCCTTATAAAGCAGTGCATTTTGCAACCCCGGACGCGGTTCTTCCTCATGCCAAACCCTGTGGTGGCGGACCCACTTGAAGAGATCCTCACCACCCTCTTGGCCTTTGCTGCTCCTTCCTGTCCTCCTCCCTGCAGTGCCGGAGTTCATGATCTGCTCCACTGTGATGAGTCAACTCTTTGGATGGCTGTGCTCCCAACCAGATTTGTCGTAGTGCCTGCTTTCAAAACAACAGAGAAAGATGTCTCTTTTCATACTTTTTTTAAAAATCAGACCATTCCCCATGTCTGGTTTGGAGTTCAGCCACAGGACAATACCAGACAATGAATTGGCATGACGGAGAGGAGGTAACCCCTGTCAAGCAAGGAAGGAATCCCTTAACACTTCCCTGCTTTTAAAGAATTCGTGCCCTGGAAAAACACCTTCCTGTTAGATAAGGTGCAACCCAGAAAAGCCACCATCCGTGAAAAGGGGAGGGATATTTCAGGCCACACTGCTATTCTAATAGAGCTATTCAAATTCATTATCACTGCATGATACAATCAGTCCTATATAGTTATCAGGATTTGGGGCTGTTTTCTTTTTCTGCCACTGACAAATAGGCCAAAGTAAACCAGATCACTGATAAGACAGACCCCTGGGAAGATGTTCTGCCACACTTGATGCATGGATAGGGCTTTTTGTTCATCACTCAGATGATTTTGTCTTGCAGCATCTGTTTATTTTCCCTCTTCTTTCATTGCCCAAGTTTGAAAGCAGCCTGAAATAGAATAGGATTTATGCTATGATCTGCAAACCCTGAACTTTTTATTTAGGAGACTCAAGACCGAGAGAGGCCTTTGGTATCCTCTTGTCTGACCTCTGCTACAACCCAGGCCATTAGCTTTCTCTGACTTAATTCTTGTTTGGTCTATCTACTGGAAAAACATCCAGTCCTGATTTAAGAATTGTGAGTGGTGGAGAGAATTCATCACAACTCTCCATGAACTTATGGTCAGTTACCCCATCTGTTAGAAAATTTCCATCGTACTTCAGTTTAGATTTGCTGAGCTTCAATTCCCAGCCATTGGCTCTCGTCCTTGCTGCGCCTTTGTAACCCTAGATTTCCATCAAGAGTCAGCTCAGAGAATGGGGTGGTAATTAGGCACATATATATCACTTAGAGATGTTTTCAGTCAGCTTGCCTCCTGAGCAGAAATGGAGTCTGAACAGAGTCATATAAAGGTTTTCTGAGAAATAGATTGCAATTTGTTATAATTCCAAATACTGTTTACATTTGCTGTCATTTGAATTACAGGCATATGATTTTTCAATACCTGTGGAAACGTAACTCCCACTAGATGCTTTTAAGGATCACTGGGTAAATTTTTAAATGAGAAATGGCCTGTCACACAGAATTTGCACAGGACCACATTTGCCATTGCTGTCAACTGAATTAAACCAAAATATTTTATTTGCAAAGAGAATTCAGCAAGTATGAGAGGCCGAAGTGAATTCAGATATCATACTTTTGGTGTTACGAATGTATGAATTACAGTTGATAAAGGGATTTGAGATCTGTTTCTGAAAGGTGCTTTCATGATATTACAAGATGTTTCTCTGATGCGATAACCACTTTTCTGAGGATGCTCTATCAAACACTGTCCAGACCCAGGGAAGTATGAAAAGATGGCAGAGCTAGATTAGGATGATAAAGCACAGCCAAATACCCACCATTTGCCTTTTTAATTGTTCTCTCTACAGTATTATGTAACTTTACCCTTTCTAGGGGAACATCCACCTGCACTGAACCACATTTACTTCAGGTGATGCTTTCTGATCTGATTGCATATAATATTTTCATTTTCTCATTACTTATAGTATTTTCACTGCCTAGTTATTCTTATGCTCCCTGGCCTCTGCTCCTCAGCTATGGATTTGGCTACCGTCAGCATCTTGTACACCAATACTTTTCTCCTGAGCCTTGCCCCTTTGATCACAAATACTCTGCTCTTTTTTTCCTGTAATCTGGGAAATCTGGAATTTATCTAGCCCTCCACTGCCTGGTGACTGAGTTGGCTAATCTCCTCTGTGGGAAGGCTCCTTTCCTTCTGTCCTCAGCTGAGATGAAGGGAAGACCAGAAAGTTTTGAGCCTGCAGAGTGTCATTCTTGTAACAGAAACTGAATTGCAATGAGAAGAGTTTCCTGAGTATTTCTCAAGAATTAATTCTTTAAGAGTCTTTGGATGGGAAGATCTTGACACATCTGAAAACAGAGGGAATCAAAGGTCAAAAACCAGGAGAAAGAACAAAGCATGTGTACTTGACCCCTGAACTGGTTTCTGCTATAGGCACTGGTGCACCTTCCACTGGTGGCAGGCAGGTCTGGAAACTGAAGACAGGTTTTCAAAAGAGTAAGTGGAAGAGAAGCAGTAGTGAGAGTATTTAAATGGTGAAACATCACTCCATAACCCTTTATGGCACTACCTCTTCTCCTGGTCTATTTTCCTAATTCAAAAAGCTAGTCTTGCAAGGGCCAGAGGGGGGACAAGAGAGCTGTCAGGGATCAGTTGCCTTGCCCTGGTTGCTAGACCTCTGGGGATCTAGTGTGCAGGGCAGGTAAGATGTTTCATAACAGATGCAGGAGTAGGCATTCAGGTCTCTCTACTCCCGTGCATAGTGGTCCCCAGGCAGGAAGAGCTGCTTTCCGCATTGCTCTCTTGCGTTGCTTAGTCCTGCTAGTTCATGAAGCCAGGACAGACTGTGAGTTGGATCAGAAAAGTTTTCCCCAGTGGATTATGCCACAAGCCAGGGAAGAATTGGCAAGGCATGAGAAAATGCCCTGTGCCGTGTGTCCTCTCCTACGCAGAGCAACGAGGGTAGCTGGCCTAGGAGGGAGCTGTGCTGGGTTGATGCCAACTGGGAGTTTTCCTTTGCAGATGATGAATTCTTAGATCAGCCCAGAGAGGGGTGGGGAGGAAGGGGAGAACCTGGCCCTTAGGTGGAGAACCTGGCCCTTAGGTGGATCATGCTGACACTTCCATGAAGATAAACTGGCTACACTGGAGCCAATCCACCAGCATAACTGAGCAGACAGTTTAGTGAAAAGGACTAAATCTGCATTCAAGTGAAGACACCAGCAAAAAGCCTATTGTCACCTTTGGGACTCAAATATAGTCCTACCACTCTAACCATTAGCATAGTTTTTTCTTTCAGTGCTACTTGACAACAGATTGGTGCTGGGGATGAAGGACATTTAAATAACAAGCAAATTTAAGTTTAGCTAGTTTGCAATGAAACCCTGTAGATGTTCCAGCTAACGATGCTAGATCATTCATTGAGAAATGCTGTGTTGCCATCCATGTGACAGAGATGCAAGGACAGCTTACTTTCTGAAGTTACAGTGGGATGGTTTGGGGTTTTTTTGTCAGTCAAGTTGATCCAGTAGGAATTAATACTACATGTGAATGAACAATAATAATTATTATGCTCTGCAGTTAGAAGTTCCAGTGTTTTTTGTTTATTTAATAATTTTCTGGAATAGTTCACAGACATTGGCTCCCGTTGTCCAAATATTTCATTTAGATTCAACTTTATAGCTGTCCTGAAATGTAACTGGTCATCTGGCCGAAACCAGAAGGCAGCCAATTAAATTCACAGGAAAACATTAATCTGGGCTGAAAAATGCAGAGCACATGTGTGCAATCATTCCTCCTTTTACGTATGCTTTCTATTCTTCCCCTGCTCCTGCTCCCCCAGCTCCCACCCCCCGCTTCTTGTTTCACTGGTCGAAGGAGAACGTGCCAACTCTAACAGCACTGTCCGAGGGAAAGGAAAATTAACACCAGCTTTGCTTTTGTGCATTCAGGACCCAGTCCAAGAAGGCCACTAGAGTGAATGTGAGTTTTTCTCCTGCTTTTACCAGGCCTGGGATCTGGCCCAAGCGTTGTATTGCTGACACGTATCAGTGCAGGGTGTGAGGACGGAGGAGGCAGGAGCCAGGGCGTGGGTGGCAATAAAGGAGCCACGGGCTGGAAGGGAGAAACGAAATGGAGAGGGAGGGCTTGCAGGAATTGGGGAGGAGGAGAGGGGAAGTTGGGCAAACTGGGAGCAGGAGCAGAGGTCTGGGACCATGAGGACATGTTCTCTCTCTTGGGCTGGGAGCTGAGGCTGGTCTCCTTACTCCTCTGCTGCGTAAACATCTGTGAACACCCACTGGAAATGTGTATTTCTTGTCTCCTTCTCCCTTCTGTTTCATTCTGCAAAAAGTGTCCTGGCTCTGCTGCGAACTTCAGCCGGAGAGAGGTGTGCTGTCGCTCTTCCAGCAAGCCAAGCTGGGGTCACCCTGCTTCCACCTCCTGGCATCTCAGGACAAAAAGGGAGGTGATGTTTTTCCAAGGAAGGGATTGCATCAAAAAACAAATAGACTTATGTCAAAAGGGCATCCAGATGACGAAGTTAAGTGTTTACCATCCAGGAAACACCGTAAGGGATGTTACTTGCACTCTCATGTTGAATGATAGCTGTGCAGCAGGATGGGGTAGTCTACAGGACTTAGGTGTAGCAGAAGGTGGTAAATGGGTGGTAAATAAAGTGGAAGAAGATTAGAGTTAAAGTGCCTAGTTAATGTTCATGGCAAAAACGATTCCACCCATTGCCTGTGCCACAATGCTCCTAAGTAATGCTGGGTCCTAGGTTTCCAGAATCAAGAATCTAACAGTTAAATAGATAATTGTGCATTCCCCCATTTGCCGGGGTGCCACACATGGTTCCTAGGCTGGACTTGCACAGGCACACAGGTCTCAGCATGATTTGAGCTTAAGAGGCATTATAAAAATGCTCCACACATTGGAGAACCAGATCCTGGCTGTTGCAAGGCATGCCACTCTCTGGGCATTTGGTTTCTCATCTTTAACTGTGAATATTTACACTGCCACCTTATGGGTGACAAGTTTCACAGCATGACATTTCAGTGTCTCTCAGGGTTAGAAGTGATCTGTACATGCATGGAAAGCTGTTTGAGTACAATAAGGTGCACAGATTTATATATACATATGTATATGTGTATATGTATGCATATGCCGTATATATAGTATTCATGAACACTGGATGAGAGATAATAGAAAAGCTACACTATCCCATCCATAAGGGTGTATGTGAAATAAGGGGCTCTGCCATAATAGTACCATGATTACATTTGACACTTTTTAACACCCATATTGATGGACACAAAGAAGTAAGGTTGAATGGGGAAATATATTATCCTCTCAACACCAGAGGGAGCCCATCTGGGCTATCCTCCACTTGTTGGCAAAGAGAGCGTGCTTTATTCTGGATAGATCCTCCAAATATTTCTCTTTTTCTCTCTCTCTGTCTCGCATTTGTGTGTGTGTGTGTGCACACACACATGCACACACACACACACGCACACTGAGGTTATATCAATCACCACAGATCCACACCACTTACGCGCATGTGTGTGTGTATAACCAAAGTTGCGCGATGTAGTATCCTTTATGCTTTTTGTTTTGATTTGGTTATTTAATTCATAATTCAGTTGAGATCTGAGATACAAATGCTAAGTAGTTTTTTGGCTTGATGTCATACAAAGTTTTAACACAATGCTTTTGCTTATGGCCTCTGGCCAATGTGTATGCCTTGCACGTCATTTGTGGATGCTCACAGGAAAGAATGTGCAGAATTGCATTTATTTTTTGGCATTATGGGTTGTATGAAAGATACTTTAATGCTTATTCTAGGCCAGCTATTAAAAAAATGTAATACTACTTGGATTTTATAAACAAGAGTTTAAACAGGGCTGGTTTATGTTATTGTTACTTACATTTTACAATGAAGAGGCAACATACTGACCATTAGAAGTCAAACTCAGCATTTGCTTCCTAGCAAATGTGTAAGTTACAGGTATGTTGAAAGCTTTTCTTACCATTGAGCCCAATTGTTTCTGACAGAAAGCACACAAGTTACGAACAGTATGCAACTCTCATTTAGTTAGAAGTTTTGCTGTTGGTTTCAAAGGAAGCAGAATGAAGTACAAATGTGAAGGACTATTCACAGGGCAAAATCCACCTAGACTGTAAGTAAGCATTCTGGGGACATGGGCTTCATTTTCACTCTATAGATTTGAAAGGCCTGTCAGTAAAAGCTTTCTGACTGGTGCTCTCTGCAGTAACACATGAAAAATATGGTTTTAGCAATTACATACAAAATAGAATGTTCCAGCAGTTCGAAAGGGAGATGGCTGGAGGGGTAAATGCCTTGGCTGCCTGGAGTGTTAAGCAAAGTGGATCCATGTTCAACACCTGACAACTAGTGTTTAGGAGCTGAGATGTGGACCTCAGTCTGGACATACCATCTCCGCTTCAGAAGCTTTCTCCAAACTGCCTGGCAGCTGCTGACCTCTTCCTACAGTCCTAGTTCCTGTCACAACTGGTGGCACCACGAGTGCAATCATTTCTGAGAAATGTCACAGTGGATGAAACAGGGGATTTCGGGGTGAAAGGTGTAAATGTTCGACCACTCAGCCCTCACAGCTTTGTCCTGGCAATCTCTTGTCTTAAAAGAAGGGAGAAAAAAAATTGCTCAGGATCTTTGGGTTAAAGTTCTGTGATGCCCCTCTATTCACAACCCAAAGTGAGCAGCACCTTCTCATCTTCAGTTTTTGGCTTGCTCAAAGGAACGTTGCTATAAAATATAACAGACAGAGGCTGCTCTAATTTACAGCTGTCTGCAGGCTTCTTAGCAACCAGCAGGCAGGACTGCTAGCTTTCCCATATGTGTTTCTTCCTCCTGCCAATCCAGCCCTTGGCAGAAACTAAGGCTTAACGGAAAGAAAGGGAATGGCTCGAGGTGATCCTATTCAGAGTCAGTTTGTCCCCCCTCAAGCAGCCTAGAGACCCCACAGCAGAAAGGAAGGCTAATAACAATACTGACTTGGTCTGCTGACATAGATGTGATAAATACCTGCAAAATTGCAATAAATATTGAGAGCTGAAAAATACAGTGGGTGATGTTGTATGAAACGAAGAGTCTTTTGAACACAGAGAGTGACGAAAAGCACTGGAGTAGTGTGGACCATTTGGCTTGGAGATGAACAGGTCATGTACTAAAACATCTATTAAACATAAACTCTAGCAACAGCTTTAAAATGATGTCTGTTCAATTGATTTTGAAGTGACTTTCAAGTGTGAATATAATTAGTGACTTTCAAGTGTGAATATAATTAGTTCTATGAGAAAAGAAAATGAGATAAGCCAACATTTTGCTTAAGTACAGCCTTCAATGACTATGGGGCTGTATAGCTGTGCTAACTCAAGGTTATTGATTTAGAAACAAATACTGACTTTAGATTTTCATGTGGATAGGTGAAAAAATCAGCTAGAATAATGTCATGTATACGTTAAGTCAGAGCACAATATGTTATCCCAGTTGAAGAAATGATTGGAATATTTTTGTGTAGTGTGAAAAGGACCAAGAACTCATTTTTTACCTTAAAACGTTCCTGAATCCAGGAACTTTAGTTTTGATTACTTGAGGTTATAGTTGAATGTGAAGATTGCTCAAAGAAATCTATGGGAATGCTTGTTGTTGTCTGATCATCTAAGTACTTCTAATCAAAGAGGTTTAGAGTCAAATGAACCTCTAGACATTTGGGTGCTTCCCCTGAATTTCCAAGCTGGATATGCCTGACATTTTGTAGAATATTATTACCTTGATTTCTTCAATGTTTGATGGTTTTACAGTTTCCTAGGTTCCTGTCCTCCAGACTTCTTTTCTAAGCGGCTGCTGCTGCTCTCTATCTACCTCCACACTAGCTTCTTTGCGCAAAGAGCTTAAAATCTCTCTATTGAATGCAATGCGATCTATTTCAAGAAAAGGGGAGACTTCCATCAAAAGAAGACTGGAGGACCCTCATCAGTGATGGTTTTTAAGGACCTGTTGAACAAGCGTCTGGAATGAACAGATGTAATTGAACCTGTACTTAGGCAGAGGAGTGTTGCAGGTGATCTCTGGAGATCCCTTTGATTCTTGAAATACTTTCTATCATTCTAAAATATAAATAAAGAGTGAAATTCCATAAATATTTTTGTAAAAGTATCATAATTTCTGGAGTTTTGTAGCATAGCTAAAAATGTGTTTGGAGACGCATCATTCTGCTACATTGCATGTTTTTTTCTTTTTTTGGAATAGCTGCTGAAGAAAACTTTTCGCTTGATGTTTTTGTATAATGATGCTGTTGCCACCTTCATTAAATCCTCTGGCACTTGGCCAAAGGATTAACCTTTGGTAATCAAACAGAAAAGAGCAGAGGTCTTGCTCTCACTCAGGCTTTGCTGCTCTTTATCAGGTGCTTGCAAGATGAACAGTACGGCAACACAACCTGAGAAGGTCTGAAAGCCTCTGAAATTCTGGATAGAAAAGCAGTGCTAAAACACAACTCTAGAGATTTTTATGTGCCATAATAGCAATCGAGCACATAAACAGCCTTCAAGATTTTTTGCGTGAGAGTTCAAGTCACATCAAATGAGAGCAGGCCAGTGAGAGAGGATGCACTGGCCATTAGCAAAAGGGAGTTAACAAGTGATGAAGTCAGGAATGTGCTGATGTCTTTAAGCTGAATGAGGGGGATAAAGTGTGGGAAGTCACAGCTTCGTAGAGATGAAGCCACTGTTGGGTTAATTAATTGGGGTGGGATGTCTGCACATTGAGGGGAGGAAAGGAGCTTCATTTGGTACATGTCTAAGTTTCGAGCAGCAGCTACAAAGGATTGTGGAGCTAGGGGAAGGACAGAAGAAGTGTTGGGTACAGCTCAAACTGGCAGGGAGCCACAGAAACTTGTCAGGTATTTGTGAAAATAGACTGCAGCTGCTATGGCTAGGAGTGCTTCACTGCTTAAGCAGCACGCTGGGCTTGAGTGAGACCCCACACTGACTGTCCCCACAGCTTCTGACAGGGCTCTGTCTGCCACAGGTCAGATTTCACACGTGGGGCCTGGTTTTGACAACATGAAATGCCATGCAGTGGGCTTCCCGCAGCATAGCATCTCCCCCTGGCCTGAAAATGCCAGGTGAAAGGACTCGGTGAGATTTCTTTTGAGGCCCTACATGCCTGTTCCTACATGCTTGCAGAATTAGAATATGTCTCTTCTTCTTGACTTTTGGCTCTGCAGCAACATCCAAGTAAGCTGTTTCCCATTAATGGCAAAGCAAAGGAGTTAATTTCACCATAAACTATGTGCCCTGATATCAAGAAGGAGTAGGCACAACTGGTTTCTTTGACCAAGTAGTGGCCATTCACCTTACATTCAAGCACAATTTTAAAAGAATTGCTTGCTTGTTCTTCTTTCAGTCCCATACTCTTTCTCCTTCCTCCTCTTCCCTTTTTCCTTTGAAAACCTTTGGAAACTTTATACTGATAAACTTTATCCCAGAGCTTAATTTTCCGGACAATTTTGGGGGAGGAAAAGAGAGCACTTTCAAAACCAATTTCTCTGAAAATTTGACTGCCTAAATACATATTTCAAAATTAACCTGTCCACAGGATTGCTTGGCTTATCAATCCTATATGTATCATCCACCTTCAGAAAGCATATTTTTATGTTTGGGGGAAAGGATCATTTTGGGAGACAAGATTTGGTTCAGATTGCATAATAATATCTGGAAAGCGAAAGACTTACATATGGCATGACTTGGACTTCTAACAATTTTATATTGTAATATTTATAACTATTGATATCCAATCTTTTATATTTTTAGAAGCTTTAAGATGAAAATATTATTCTGGGGAAGTTCCAACATGTTGTCCTGGCCTCAAGTAAGCACCACTAAAGCACAAGTTTTATCATACCTTCTCTCAAAAATGCCTGTTAGTTTTCAAGAGGAAGAAGAAAGGAAAGGAAGGGCGATGGGTTGTTTTTGTTGTTTTACCCCCTAATTTAGTCCAAGATATTAACTTAAAGCGGCATCAAGGCTTATAAAAACTTAGGTATCTGTATGCAACATGCATTTTGTGCAGGGCTGGAGACAGCAAGTGTTCAGCATGGATGGCTCTGCCCATCCTACGAGTTTCCATCTCTCCGTTGCCCCTGTGAGCAATTTGATAGCTACTCACCCTGTGGAGAAAGAACCAAGTGACTGAAGGTAAAGGAAAGGATCCTTTTTTTCCTGTTTTAAAAAACAAAGCAAGCAGAAAATAAGTCAAAGGGAGGGTTGCATTTCACTATTATTCAGTTGTGGCATATTGCAGCTATTTATGAACATTTTATAATACCCTAAATAAAAGTCAGGAACTTTACAGACTGTGGAGATGAGTCCTGGCACTGGAGCCTCGGCTGGGATGTATCACGACACCTGATTTACACCAGCTGAAGGTCCCTTTTCAGGATTCAGTTTTGGATGAGGCTCAGATGTTTCACCTCAACCCTATGTCTGGCCCTGAGAGCTACTTTGTACATTTATAAACTTATATAAATGTGACTAATGACATTTCCACACTCCCATCATTGAACATGTTCCTTCTCTCTTTCAAACCTGCTTAAGGTGGAGGAGGGGGAAATACAAGACAAGGGCTGCCTGCCTTTATTGTCTAGCCTGCCGAAGGGCACAGTCAGGAGAATGTGGCTGGAGCTCCTTTGGCTGGCTTCAGAATGGAAAATAAAGGGGCATCTGGATGCAGAAGCATAAGCAGGTGAAATGCTTTCTTTCTTTTTTTTTTTTTTTCTTTTTCTTTTAAGCATCTAGTCTCCTTGAACTGAAGGACTGATGTTTTTATCTCCATTTTTCCCTCCACTCCATCATGCAAAGAGTTATTCCAAAATCACTTGGCAGCTGCAAGACAAGCTATTTCCTAACCCTCAAAATAACTCTTGTTTTGAATAGTTCCCAACTCCTTAAAAATGCATCCACATGTATGTATGTTTTGCATGGGAAAGAAAACTTACAGTAGAAACACATACTCACGGTTAGTGACTGTTAAAATCCTGTTACAATAATTATTAAATTTGGACTCGTTCTCTGTGTAGAGTCCTGGGCATTAATCAATAGGTATTTGTGATATAAACTGTGCAAGCACTAAGGAAATGAACAATCCTAATCCCAAATTTCTGCCATCTAGACAGAAAGGGTGAGTCTGTTAGACCTCCACGTTCAAGCAGGGAAGGGAATATTTTTCCTTGCTGCAGTCTGGAAAGGCTTTTTAAACACTTTTGGCTGGCAGCCACATAAACAGAAACACCAAGGCTGACCTACACAATACAAAATAAAAACATGGGGGTGCAGTTTGCCCAGTTTTGCTTGACAGCCTTGCTTCACTAACTAGCCGAGGGTCAGTGCATGTTGTTGAACACTTCAGGTACCTTTCATCTGTTCGTGGACTGCTCGAGCACAGGCTTGCTGGGAGGTTTCTTCCTAGCATTGGTCAATAGTAAGCTCGGTAACTTCATTTACACTATAGTTGTACCCGCTCCCTGCTACTTTCATGAAAATGGAGACAGCTTCGGTATTCATCTCTGAAAACTCAGCAGAGGCATTACAGCAGAAGAAATGATACCAGTAAAGTACACCTTGGAAAAGAAAAGATATCTATACTTGGTGAAAACCAGGCATTAGTAGATAAGGCTGGCTTTATTGAATCTATACATAGCATTTCTTGTCTTTTCCAAAGAACAGAAATTATGGATAACCCTACCAGCATTTCTATAGTAGAAAATGTCTCCCCTCTTCAGGGCAATAGGGGGAGAGATTCATTGCTAGAGAATGATGGCATGATAAAAATATTCTAAAATTGCGTATTTCTCAACCAGTTATCGTCTACTTCTTCTTAACCTAACTCTTTCTGCTTGAAGAGAGCCTGGGGATTTCCAGCCTTTCCTCCCCTTCAAACCAGAGCTGTGAAAAGCTGTTGTTCATCTGGGCTTGTTACTGTCTGAGTCCTATCACCCTGTTCCCCTGTGTGAATGCTGAAGGGTTTGAAAAACTCCACACTGCTCAAGAAGAGACGCTTCCACATGTGTTGGGGTCCCCTTCACAAGCAAATTTAAAACAATAGCCTTATTGCTGATTTAGGCAGATCTCCAGCCTACAGATTGTTTGTTTCTAATTAGCTGCTTCCAATTAACTGTAAATAAATAAAATGTACTCCTGTTATGCAAATGCTAATGACTTGCTAAGGCCAGTTCAAATTAAAAAGCAATAGAAGGTAGACTTAACTAAGAAAATAAAAGGCCAGGAAAAGCAATAAGTGATAAGCAAGTATTTGATTGTGATGCATCACTGGAATGGAAATGTTGAACCGTTTGACCTCTAGAGGTCTGTTCCAACCTGAATTATCCCATGATCCTAAAAATATTTGGCTTTCTCATCCTGCAGGATTGTCTCCGAGATAAAATGCCCATTTAATGTCTTCTTTTTCCTGTAGTTCTCAGAAGCCAGCACCTCTGCTTGCTCTTTTCTTGTCTTGCTTTCCAGCACTGCAAGTACAGCAGTAAAACCATTCCCCTCTCTGCACATAACTTGGGCAAGGATTGGATACTTAAGGAAGATAACAGATTTGATGAAGAAATTCAGAAACACAAAACTGACAAATGAAATAAACAAGTTTATCGTATTTCCTGCATGGAAGCATAAAAAGGAAAGTTTCAAAGGAAACAACTTTCAAGCAACAGAACATGTAAGAACATGTGATTTAAATGAGTTTACGAGGTAAGATTTAAATAGAGGTTTTTAAGTTGACTGGATGATATCTACTCAGTTCTTTAAAGGTTCTGGACCGTTTTGTTCAATGACAGAAATGATTTAACTTTATTAATAACTTTATTATGTTAGTTAAACAAACTGAAATATAACAAAATAGGTAAAAAGAACAGAAGAAAAACCCAACAACTTAAATCCGTCAACACCCAGCAAGGAAGCTCCAGACTATCACTCAGTCTGGGCCATTAAAACTAACATCAAAATAAATTAAGAATTAAGCAATGCAGCTATCAAACCAAGACCAGGCCAATTACCAGTCTCCCTTCTTTGAACTCTGTTTTGGTTATGATGATTTTGCCTCCTGGAACCGCATCAAGCAGTGGTATTACACAAGAGACACCAGGAGAGCTCTCTTGATGAGCAGAATTTGGTAACTTTTCTTTCCCAGAAGCTGTCTTTTCAGAACTCCATGGACTGTTAACACAAACCATAAACCAGATTCTATTTCAGTCCTTCTTAACTTGTGAAGTATATCTTACAGATGGAGGACCAAGTAGCTCAAACACATCATGATGAAGCATGAGAAGGCAACAGCACGTTGTGAGTGAGGGGCAGGCTCTCTCTAGTGAATGCTTAGGATTGTTTCAAATGGAGGGACAATTCGGCCATGGACATAAGTCCTTTCCAGTTCCAACTATGTTAAGGGAGATGGGATCTGCCCTTGCTGTTCCCCAGCTGCTCCTCACCATTCTTCTAGAAGGTATGCTTCATTCAGGTCTTCTGGTGGCCCATCTTGTGTGAGCACTTCCCATGAAATGGGCTAAGTTAGCAATGACATATATGTGAATCTACCCATTTTATTTTGGCTGTCCTAAGCAGTTCTGGGTGAGGAGAGTTCACTGGACAGCCTGCCACCTCCTGTGCAGGACTGAGCACTGGTAGCAGTGGGGTGATGGCAAGGACTTTGGACCAGGTTGGAACTGTCATCTCTGTAAGGAACAGCTGAAGCTGTTCTAAGGCTGAAGGAGGAGTGTCTGCAGTATTATCTGTTGTGATGGGGACTTTGACTGACCCTCATACAGACCTGCAGCAATTCCACAACAAAAATTTAAGTATTTAAAAAGACTGGGAGATTTCCCAGCTAGAGATAAATCAACAGCTAAAAAGAAATCCAGAAGACAAAACAAAAAGGAAGGAAAAATATGCAGTTCATGAACTCCAGCTTTCACAGCAGTTGAGATTCTCTTAGAATATGTCTTGGAGCTCTGTTCAAAAAAGAGACAATGCTGGCAAGTTCCTTCTACTGGTGGACCCACCACAAGTGAAGAAAGATTGGGCAGCTGTTGGCACAGTCTCTTTAGTGACATATTGAACTTCTTTTCCCCAGGAGGCCCATGGAGAGATTGAGTGACAGCAGCATTCTTCAGCTAAGAGGCTTCTTTGACTTTCCCTAATCTCTTACAAACAGATCTCAGTGTGCTTCGTCACATCTTCCTCCAGACCTATGGACAAATCAGTTCCAATGGGACAATATGGGAGCTATGCAACTTTATCTAGTTGGGTTCAAATGTCATTTTCTTGGTTATTGCCTATTTTGGGCAAATTCTACTGAACCAAAACTTTGGAAGATTTTCTCTCTTTGTATCAGAGTATATATGTCTGTGATCTTTCCCTCCAAACAGCAAAAACATAGGCACTGAACACCCACATTCCTGAAGGAGCCAGGATGGTTTTATCTGAGTGACAAGGTCCAGGGATGATAGTACGTTGCCAGGTTATGTAAGGTCCAGTTCACATATCCAATTAAAAAGAGGGCTTTTGTCAACAACTGACCACTTAATGTTCATTTATCAGCAAAGATAAAAGTTAGCGAACCAGAGAGCTGACAATCATCTTTCCATTTGGAAGGCAGCATTGCATCGGACAGCTAATCTTCTGGAGTCTCTCTCAGTACAGAAATGCTACTTTAAAATTTCTAAGATGAAATGCAGTTAAGAACTAAATTTATCTCACCCTGGTGTATTATTGCTCTCACCATGTGTAATGTTCATTTCCTCTCCTGGAATCCTGATGTGCAGCAGCAGGTTACACAGCCCTGGCTTCTGTGAACCCATTGGCTTCACTTAGGATACACATCTTCATTTTCAACAATGTTGTCATGTTCCTTCCTAATCCAGGCCACTGTGTCTGCTTATTAACTAATAGGAGGTATTTCCTCAGGACAGTTCTTGTCTTCATTAGTATGTTTGCTGGTTTATCTCAGACCTGCCAAAATAAAGAATGCATAATAAATTTCAGAATAAAAGCCCTGGACTTTTTAAAACTTCATCCTTATAATAAAGAAGTAAAGTCTAGGTTTTTGACCTCTTACGTTCTCTTTTGGAGGCACAGTTTGAACATTCCAAGAACTGGAACCAAAGCAGTCGTTAACTAATTAAGATTTACTAACTTCAGACCATGAACGAGCTCAAAATATTACTTGCCCCTTTGCCCCTCTTGTGCCTGTTTTCCCCTCCAGGTGCCACGCTTCCGTTGTGAGCCCAACAGCTGAATGGGTCAGGCCAAAATTTAGCCATCAGCAATCTCAATAAAGGGTCCAGTGCAAAGACCCATGTGGATAATAGGATAGACAGCATTTAATCTTCCAAATGCTAAAGCTGGTGTAGTCACACCATGTAATAAAAAAGCATTGCTAAAGTAAGCTAAAAACCGTCAATGGGAAGACCGATAGGAAGTGGGACATACGGGGTTTTAAGGAGAAAATTTTAAAATAAGCTGTGACAGCTCAGTCCTGCAGTCCTTTTCTAAAAGGCACTCATCTCATAGCCAATGGAAATGTTACCTGGTGGAGGACTGTGCACTACAGTATGACATCAGCAGCGTTCTTGATATTTATAGTCCTGTAAATTATGGATATGCAGCCATTTATCTTTCCTGGAGCAGATTCAAACCTGGCGTAAGCTCGCTAGGCTTGCAGCTGGGTAGACTTGGCCCTTTTTCTCTTACACAGATCCTACTCCAGAAAAGCACTTAACTCTTCAGGACGAGAATAATCTGATTATTTTTGCTGAAACCTGGGCATTTGAATTTAGGCATGTATTAGACTTAAAGGGCCCCCAACAGGGATGTGATCATTCAGTTTACTCTTACTGATAAATAAAAATATAATTATTCCTAACTGCATCTGCAACTTTCAGCTTTGGATGCAACCATTTTCCTTCTGCTTCACACTGATACTAGCACACAAAAGCAGCTAGATGTCTCACTAGAACAACTCTGAAAAACTTTTCCTTTCCCAACTAAGATCAGTTAGAGACTCTGTTACTAACTGTATTTTCCCCCGGTTCACAGCTTCAAGCTTCAGAACATTCTAAAAAAAAAAATCACAGAGAGAGCTTCTTGGATAGGGTCAAAAATAAGTGGTGCTGCCCCACTTCAACGTAGGTTGTTCTGAAAAAAAATACATAGGGAAAAATCACCTATTGTCATTTGGATCGCTTGACTGCTTCAGTCCATTTTGTACAGCATGTAACACAAGGAAGTGAAAATCTCTCTGAAAACAGAGCAGTTACTATTTCATGTGAAGCTCCATGCACTCATGATTGTTCTCAGAATATCTTCACTGAAAGAGGACTGGCATTTTCCATCTTTCTGTTGACTACAGTCAGTATTGCATCAAGTTTTAAATTGCAGTGGGTGCAATTATGTTACTTCTTTACAAGCTAGACAGCTTGCTCTTATTGACCTTTAAGAAATAAATACGTGGACGTTAAACAACCTAGCAACCTTGAGAAGTGGTTTCACCCCTGGAGAGTCACACTTTAGGATGGATAATGAATAAAGAGCTTATCAGAATCTTTGTAACATATTAGAAACATTCTCCAGAATACCTATAAAATTCATTAGAGACTAATGACCTGCACTGAAGCCTGATAAGACAGAAGCTCAGGAAAGAGTTGAGAAAAACATGATCCATCAGAGTCATGGAAATCAAGGGTTTGGAGTAGAAAAGTGCTAAGTATATAGATAGGGAACATTTCTATTTGGAAAAAATAGTTAAAGGGGAAAAAAAAAAGGTTTTCTCATGGGCTACAGAAAAAAATCTTAGTTCTTAATGCTGCAAATATCCAAGGTGAGAGCTTCAGCACGAATTGTATAGTCTGTAGGCTATATCTATGTTGCTAAGTAAAAGGGGGTCGGGAATCCAAGTGGTATGTACAGACTTGTGTCTGCCCTGCTCAGGGCTTGCTTGCTCTGGATCAGACGGACCACATCCACACGACATAACAGTTCTATGGATCCCGTATAGCCCTAAAATAAAAATGTCCTTTTGTATATGCTTTTTCATTTCAGGTGTCCAGAATGTTGTGATGGCTACCTGACTGGTGCTTTAGAGCATAAAAATGTGGGTGGTATATCCTGAAGCATTTAGGAGAGGTCCCTGGAGTGAAGAACTGACACAGGTGTACCAGGGCACAGCCCGGCAGAAAGCTCGCTGGAGCAGTCTAAAACCATAATTAGGGGCTGAGCAAGCAACTAAGCAGTATGGATGATCAGGGGCCTGCCCTGACCTCATCTCCTGGCGTTGCTCAGTTCATAGCCTAGTCATTCTTTCAGAGATCTCTCATAGCTGAGTGGCCTGCAATAAACTATAAGTCTAGATCAGTAACTAAGTAAGAAAGAAAGAAGCCTGGTGGGGTGTTCTGTAGCATAATGATGCCATCGTAGAAAGGCAACATTTGCATTCATCAGCCAGTGTGGACACGAGTGGGGTTGTGCTGACTGATACGAATGCAGCCTTTTTGCATTGAATATTAGGTGTGGATCTAAATGTTAGGCAGAGGGTCAAGGCAGAGGGTGAGACTACATAACCTATAAAGCTTCCTTAAAATAAGAGGTGGTTCATAGGTCTTGGGCTGGCCCTCTTTAAAGGAATTTACTACCTCTCCATGGTGTCAATGGAAGAAGAAAGATTTATTAGCATTGGTAATAGAAGTGTATGTCTGGAAGCGGATGGAAAAGGAACAAAAACTTATAATTGTAAAATGCATGCAAATGTAGAAACTGCAAAGAGATCACTAAAAAGCACAAAGTAGTAGTGTTTATATGTAACTGTAAAATAAACATAAAAATGCCTAATTAATAAAATTTAAGAGGGTAAACTGCAAAATGAAGAGTAACTTTTCTACTCCACTTTTAACTTAGGAAGAAAATCCAGCTTGGAATCATTAGTAGTTATTTGAGTTGCTGTATTTTGTAGGGAATTATCGCCTACGATAACTAAATGGCATTGCCTTATATGCTTTGAGGTCTCCGAGCCTCAAACATACATTCGGCTTACAAATTACTCTTTGCCACCGTAAGAATCATTTTGGTTAGTGTTAATGAAAGCTGTTCTTATTGCAAGCTATCTCTACAACTGGGTTTTTGATAACAATGACAAACTTCACAATACAGGTAGTGAAAAAACAAGGTTGGTACCATTAAGAAGCAATGAAATTACACAGAACTGAGACCCAGATGCAATTTCAAAGCCAAGTATGGGTCATGATTTTGGAAAACTGAAACTAAACAAACCCTCAACTAATCAAGGTTTTAATTACACCCAGTCCCCCCTGCTGTTTCCTATGCTTCTACCAGTGGCACTGACTAGACATAGAGGTGCAGTGATTTGCCTCTGAAATGCGTGTCCATCAGCAGTGTTGCTAGTGTCAGTCCAAATGATCAAATTTTATTTCTCAGTTTCCCATTTTCCTTGCAGAGAGTGAGTGAATGCTTCACATATTAATGAATTTCTTAATTTCTAGAGGTATTTTTTTTCCGCCTAAGTAGAACCTTTGCTGCAGAAAATATCAATTTTGAGAAGCACCCATCTGCTCCTGAAATAAGAAGGGTCATTACCAGAGTGTGCAGCAAATGAGAGTACCCTGTAGGCACTGTGGCATCAAGAGATTTCAAGTTGGTGTAACAGAGGCTCTATGTATACCAAAACAAAATAAGCCAGAACTACCACAGAAGCCAGCAGTCCTGTGCTGTCCTGCCCCTGCTGCTTGATAAAAAAAAAATAGTTTAAATTTTGATTAGATTTCTGTTGCATCTTTGGTAAAAAAGGTGAAGATGTTCTTGGGCCATGAAGAAGTAGAACAGGACTGTTTTATTTTCAGCTGCGACCCTCAGCTAATGTTGGCTCAAAATATTAAAGTGAACATAAAACAAAGGTCTCAGTATAGGTTTTAGCCTGCTCTATCAGAAACCTCATCTGAGTATATGGGAGTTCTGAGTATATGCCTGAGTATAATGGGAGTTCAAAACATTCACTTGTGCCAGTTGGTCCCTTTTTTTTTCCCCCTTCCCTGTCACAAATACATTCACTAAGTGAAAGGGCACACTTACGCTGCCAATTTTCACAGTTAGGATTAAATCTGCACACAGCCTCCAGTGGAAATCCAGGACCTGTTTCTGAGCACATGAAGTAAACAATGTTTGCCCCAGTGTGTTGCAAAGATAAGTGGTTAATGCACGAAAGCAATGCCTTTGGGATTTGAATTAATTGTGACCACCTTCTCCACAAACAGATATCTGTACTACAGTACAGGCACTGCCAGTAAGTGCAGAGGTGCCTTTGATGAGATCTGTGACGCAGTGGCATTTTTTAAGGGAAAAGTAAGATGTGAATAGGAATTCTCAACAACAAGCATTTGAAGAGGTGATCAATTTTTATGCAGTAAAATTCTCTACTATGTCACATGCTATTTCATTTATTTCATCAGCTTGAGAAAAGATATTTGGCCAAATTCATACCTCTAACATAAATTCTAGCTATGACATCAAGAAAGATATCGGCTCATTGATTTTATATTTCTTAGGCTGCTCAGGTGTGGTTTGGGAAACATGTTTTCTGAAACAAAATGTGTAAGTTTCATTTCCTAACTGTCTGATTCTTGTTTCAGCATAAACAGTACTAAGAAAAAGAGTATACACTGGCCAAGCCATGTGACTGACTTTTTAAAGTTGAAATAAGTTCCCTGTGTGATAACACAAATGGTAAGAATCTTTTGACTAGAAGAGAGCCAAAATTTATTCCTGACATTTTTAGATGATTATTGCTATAAATAGATTAAATGTGACCTTTTTCATGTTTTAATTATCAGGATATTGAGACTGCAGGTTTTGAATCTGCTTTGTGTCCAGATGCCTGGAAGAGTCTGAATCCTGCTAAAACTTCATGGCCCCGTGCATGCAGATAGCAAAGGGCCAGAACCCAGCGCCCGGGTTCAATTTGTGTAGCAGCTTATCCCACACGCAGCTGCACTGACACCAGCATGAGGGTTGCAAAACCTCATCCAAATTAGATTTCTGTATATTTTATGGGCGTTAATTAATTCAATCCTCCCATTTCTTTCATTGTTTTCAATTTTCAATGATTACTATTGTGCTCATTTCACTCCCAAAACCTGTGTTCTGGGAATTCTGTTTATATTTGAGGTCTTAAAAAAACCTGCCAGAACCCTACACTTCTACTTCTCCCATGGCACAGCTGGGTACAGTGACTGCATAGCAATCCAACCTGTTTCCAGGCTGAGGACGTAATATATGAAATACGTTTTGCTAGAAGATAACCTCTCTTTCCCCAGTACCTCTGGTATGCATTCAAGATGACAGAGAGATGCAAACCGGCTTCAAACCCATTTTATTGTCACTCATTGGAGCAGACATCTCAGGATTTACACAGACAATCTGTGGGTATGAATATGTTAAGAGTATTTGAGGTCCAAAACCACTGGGAGAACCAAGGACATGCTTTTGGCCAGTGCTAAAGACTACTGAGTACTTTTCAGGGCACCTTTACACCAGGTGCTGTAGATCCTCTAGCTGGCTACAAAAGAACTGTTACATTACCTAGAGCAGTACAACTGTGTATAATCACACTAGGTGAGGTCCCCGGAGAGTATGTTTAACCAGGATGGCATGATCTGTTTAGCTGAGCTTTAAAAGATATGGCTGTACAGCTTGCAATTCTGGAACTAGTACAGTCAGCTCTAGGGCATCTCTGTATTGACTGCACAGGGAGGATAGCTTCTTAACTTTTTTCTTTTATTAAATATAAAGCAAATTATAAACAATAAAGGGATATTGAGATAGTTTTTAAAGTGAGAAATTCAATAGTCTCAAGAGTAGAGCCAGATGAGTCACCGAGTCCTGATACGTACGTACATCACTCTCTGCAATCTCCTGCCCCTGCGGCACAGCTGCTTGGTCCAGCCTATCACAAGTATACTCTTAAGACTGAGAAACAGCGAAGTCTGGATTGCAGATTGTTTTGGTGCTTGTTGCAGGAGTTGCAAGGTAATGATTTAATAGAATACCTCTGCTATTCATTTGTGGTCTCTATAAAGGCATTTCCTAGCCTCTGCCTCTTGAAGGGCACAACCTTACCTGAGCCTAATGTCATGCATGCCCTGTCACGTGAGAACTTATTGGTAAGCCCAGCTCAAAAGTCAGACAAAAAGTATCATCCTTTTTGAAAAATCTACCCGTATCTTGGTCTAGAGATTTTCTAGTAACCCATTCTTGGGGGCAATTCCAAGCATGAGATTGGCAACAGAGATTTGACTGAGGTCCCAGCCACATGTAAAGGTTTCTGGCTGCTCTTTCCAATAGGTCATGAACTATCCTCTTCCTTTGTCACATATACTCACCCACATTTACATTTGGGTACAGCACAGGACATATACCAATGCAAGTAATTTCAAATTAAGACTCAGTCTTTTCTGGCTCTATAGTGTAAGTTCCAATGCAAAATGTACAGAACACCCACGTAACCCATGGCTTTTAGATCTCAAAGTAAATGTTTTCACATAATCATGGATTGCATCCAAGCAAATGTCTGTAAGATGACATTTCTGGAAGCTTTTGCATCTTTACATTATATTTAGTTTACACAATATACTGTACAACTGGAAAAAATGGCCATATGAGCCAGACCAACATTTGACCTCTTGTAGAGTGCCTTTGAGAACAGGCTATTTCTCTACTCTCCTCTACGCTAACACCTTTTACATCAGACAATTTCCAAATCAGGAATTTCTTTGAAGTTTCTGGTCTTTCTTCCATAGTTTACTTTTCAAAACATCACAAGGCCAGTGGAATTCTTGTATTCATGTGCTGGGGGCCCCCATGCAACCCAGCCTGGATCTGAGTTTCCCTCTCTTCTTTACATCCACCTTATTTTCCTCTCTCTCCGAGGAAGTCCTATTTCAGTCTGAGTCACTGGGAGTCCCCAGAGTTTCTGGGTGGAGTTGAAATTTGGACCTCCTGGCCCTACCGTCACGCAGCCTTTGTCTCCGAGGCACCATCCACCGTGTTTCTCAACAGAGCTCAGCACGGCCATCGCGCTGGAGCACCTTCGGTGTAAAGGGAGAGGGGCAGCTTGTCCCTGTAAAGGCCCCCAGTTCTACATCAAATTGATAAAAAAACATTTAGGGGAAGGGAACCAACACATTTTTACTGGAAATGTATCAAAGGGCAAAATCCAGTGCCTTCTATCATCTGGCTTTCTAATACTATACATGCTGTGTCCAGGGCTTCTGTCAAAATAGGCAGTGAGCTGTGCTCTTTGTGGGAACTGCTGCCAGGAGGGCACGACAGGGGAAAATAATTTCCTTTCGAGTATCCTGTGGAGCCTGATCCAAAACCCACTGCAGGCATTGGCAGTCCTGCCAGAGGGACTTTAATGTTCTTTGGATCAGGCTTCAGCCTATTCACACATCAGCAAAATGATTTTTTTTTCTGTCACTAGTGTTTTTTGTGGTGACACCTGGGAACAAGGAGAGGGAATATCTCCATTTCCTGAGCATAGGTGAAAGGTTTTTTTTTTTCTCATTTGTTTTAAGATGCTGTGAAATCCAAAGATTTGGAACTGGCAAGAAGAGCCAGTTCTCTCTCTGCTCAGATATCTGAAAGCACAGCTTATCTTTAGTTTTTAACTTTTATCTTTTGTTTTTCATTTTTCCTGTATTTCTCAAATATATTGTTTAGTGAGAAGAATGAGACAGATGGGGCAGAGATCTCTGTCATTTTCAGGTTTTTTTTTTTGCCGTGCAGTACTCCCTAGCTTGCGCAAGACAAGATGTCTTTCTGACGGGAACTATGACTTCTTTTGGTCAAAGGAAGAAAAGCAAGGAGAAATAGAAAAGATGGATGAGACAGCAAGTAGCAGATACGGAGAAGGTGAGTGACAAATAAAGAAGTTAGCTTTCTAAGAAATAAATCGACTATAGTGCTTCTCAGAATAAGATGGCGAGTGCTGAATGCACAATAGGGGCTTTTTTACTTGGTTTCTACATCAGATTTTCACATAGGTAACATGCCTTTGTTCATGCCTGCAAACCGATCCTTCTTGAAATGAATGTTACCTTCCAATGTCAGTCCTTATTTTGTCCTGTGTCTGTTCATTGCCAGACTCATCTACTCCTTACAGAGCAGCCCGTGGGACAAGGTCCCAGGAAGCAAGTTGTCAGTTGTCCACATCCCCAGCTGAGACTCATCGGCACAGTCCCTAAAGCCAGCTGATCCAGATGCATAATCCTGAGCGTATGCTCAAGTATTTTATGCCTCAGTTATGAGCTCAGGACAGGGTGGCTTAGCGTAGACCTGCGCTTTGCGCAATGCAGAAGCGTAGTCTGGATGCTAACGGCATCCAGGCCTAACCTGGTCTAATGCCACGGCGTGGGTATAGAAATCTGTGACCCACTTGCGCGGTTAGGTGAACTGGTACCAATGGGGTAAACAGTACTGAAACTCACCCCTCTGTCTGCAGAAGTACAAACCAAGCGAAGGGAACACTTGTGCTGCTTCTTTACATGCTCCAGCTGTGCAGATTGAGAAGGTCCAGGAGTGGCCGAGAGAAAGACAACTTCTGTTGTGAAGTGGGTTCTTCACTGTCCCGTAAGAGACAAGGTCAGGCTTCAGCCTTCTCCTCAGGAACAGCATAATACAATTTCTTTTCTCTACCTAGATGACTATTTCCATGAAATTTGAAGGATTTTTTTATTATTATTTGTGAGGCTGCTGCTGCCTAGTCAATTTTTGTTAAAATTGATCAAGGGATTCAACAGCTAAGGGCAAGGGGTTGGGCAGAGGCACACACACTATGCATATGCATATACACAGAAAAGCAACACATGGTGTGATGTTGTAAACATTTTCTTCTTAAAAAGACTGGCAAAAAAAGGTCTGTAGTGCCCACATCTAAAGATCTAGCATTGCTCACAGCAAATAAGCTCACTCTAGCAAGGAGGCTAGAGTAAAACAATAATTATGCTGTGTTTCCTCTCCAGTAAACATGCAAATTAAAAATGTGTTTGAAATTTTTAAAAAAGCAAAACCAGCAAGTCTTTCAAAGAGGGCACTGGTCTTAGTCAAGACAGGGCTTTTAGGACGACGGAGTATTTATAAACTGCCCTATAAACTGATAAGGCTGTATCATTTATGCACCATAATTGCTCTTTGCTACATCCCAGGGACCAGAGAGGGGAACGTGAAGCCTTCCCACCAAGCTATTTGTCAGTGTAAGTGAACGTTTAACAGGAAAATAAAATAGTTAACAACCTTTAAAATAGGCTTAAAAACTTTAAAGTAATGGGTGTCTTTAAAAACTTCAGGAGTGGGTTCTTTATGGGAAACTCAGAATTTAAAAAAATGTTTGGAGTAAAGTCAAAATGTTATGAGCAGTGCTCTGCAGTAATGACACATATCAGCAGTATTTGTAACCAGAAGAACAGTGTGATAAATTTTAATCGCAAGGGACCAGGCTTTGTGGGAAGTGCCTAATACACAGACATCCTTTATAGGTTTCCAGTTATGACCTATGTCTAAAAGACATTTTAATGATAACTTAGGAAAGTAGATGGATTGTCTTCCCAGAGTGTTGAAGGTCCTGTTTGTTGTCATCCGCAACTTCTATAAAGACCAGAGATTTTCAAAGGTACTCTTCTGTCCTCCTATCAGCACGCAATACCGCAAAGATGGGACTAACTAAGATAAAACATGCCAGAGACATGTACTCCTCAGGATTTCCTGTGGGAGTCTGAAGGCAATATTAATAAATATAAATTCTGGAACATTATTATCACCAGAACCGTGTCATGTAGTTTACCCTTGAATTCTTACAACCCCTCTAGTTTTCTCAGGCAGTTCAAGCATTTAACTGCAACTGGTCAGAGTGTTAGACCTCCCCACTGGGACAATTGTTTTCAATTA
This sequence comes from Fulmarus glacialis, assembly GCF_000690835.1. Taxonomy (NCBI): domain Eukaryota; kingdom Metazoa; phylum Chordata; class Aves; order Procellariiformes; family Procellariidae; genus Fulmarus; species Fulmarus glacialis. The sequence goes on along the minus strand of NW_009193411.1, from coordinate 75,682 downwards.
CATTAAAGGCTCAAAGACTTTGATAGACATGCCAAAGCAAGGAGTTTAGCTTGCTGAATGTTTTAACTCTTTGAACAAATGTGGGATCTGGGAGTCCCCCTACTCTTGGACCTTGAAAATACTTAAAAAATAGATGCAATCTGGAAGCAGATTAGTGCCAAAAATATGTAATAGTCCTCCCTTTGAGGATGCTGTTGCCTTTTTTATTTTCACTTTCTTGGAAGTGGTAGTTAGAGGGAGCATAACAAACACATTGTTTTTCTTGAGGAGGTTGAATTAGGCCGGGGAATGAAGTCCCGGTCAACCACAACCTTCATTAAATATCTGAAGTGAATTCACCTATTTTTTAGATCTTCAGAGCTATCTTTTTTTTCTGTGCTCCTCATCAGGGGCATTTCTTGGCAGAGAAGTGGAAATACCAGTGCTTGGTGGTTGGCTTCCTACTCCTAGATGGAAAAAGAAACAGGGAGCAAGAAAAAAATCCTTAAAATATGCTGATCTTGTGGAATTTTTTGGGCCAAACCTGGTACATTATGCAGCATAGCATATAATACCATTCTGCTGATCCTCCAGGACAACTTCTCTTCAAGGTTTATTTTTCAGAAATTGCTCTAAATCGTTCAGATTACACAACCGTTTGGGCACTCTCTGCCTCTACGGACTAACACTCAGGTTTGTCTAAATAGACGGTTGTTTCAGAAATGCAGGCAAACGTTAGTTCTGTAATGGTCCTGCCTTACAGTGAGTTCTTATTAACATATGGGCAGTGGCGGTACTGCGATCTTGCGTGCTTCGGGATGGTTTTCACTGACTCCTGCTATATCCGCTTCCTTTCTAATGCAGGACAAATCAGAAAAAGCAAATAACTAAAGGTAGTTCACATCAAGCCATGCTAACGCAGTGGAACAGTAGCTTCTAGACAGGAAACATGGTTTAAAAGACAGCTGTGAGTGGGTGGATCACAGTCTAATATTGTATCTCAGCTTTGTTGAGAATATCTTTCTTCATAATTTACTAGGAAAGAGATGATTAAATCTCTGCACAAGTACATTTGCAACAGACTTTGTCCTACTCATTCCAAATGGAAAACTAGAGCCTGCCTTTCAGGCAATGTGATATTTTTGCTGTTCAAACCAGAACGTGCTATTCTTTTTGACGAAAAGAGCAGCGGAAAGCAACTAAAAGCTTAGCTCTAAATAATATAATACACATAAATGCTTTCAGAAAGGAGCTCTCTTGATTTTTGCTTTCACAAAGATCCTATGAACTCTATAAAACATAAACAATACCTCATAATGAAACATTGTTATTTCAAAGTTGACATCGCATCTGACTCAAAGCGTGACTTTTTGATTGGGATTAAATTTAGTTTATTTGAAGGTTTTAGTGTAACTCCTTAGTTATCTAGAACACAAGATAAACATAACAAACATAACATTTATCTTACAACTAAAAATGCTGATAAGTATAATTTAGATAGTTAAGAAATATCTTTCTTTCTTAAATTCTTTGTATTATACATTTGAGAGTATTTTGTGTATAGAAAGGTCACTGTTATACATGTTAAGATGATCAGCTCTCCCTTGTTGTTTATATGGGATTTTGTACAGTGCAGAAAAGGGAAAAATCATGTAAAAATAATCACACCCACGTGCCTAAAAATCAGCAAGTCATGACCTATATCTGACAAACACATTTTTGCATTGACTAGCTTTCAGAATAATTTGAGAACATTCAACTTAGATCGCTGAGAACAGTGCTGGAATCTGATGAAAATAATACCTGGGTTCAGGTACGCTGATGGTTAAAAACATGCAAATCCCTAAACAGCAATCTTTGGCTAGAGCTCATTCCAGTCAGTAGCTCTGGCTATCTTATTAGGGTCCTGCTTATATTCATACCTGGATTTACTCTGCAAGTTAGGAGAAGTGTTGTGGTGGGCAAAAATGACCTTTCATAACCCACATGTTAAGCAAATGAATGGGTCTTTACACAATGAGGAGCTCAAACTAACACCCCCAGGGCCAGGTATTTCTGGATTTGTTCAACAATTCTGAAACTGTGCTATGGAATCCTAGCATTGTCAAAATACAAAAATAAAGGTACAATATGAGATAATAATAAAACCCAGAAAATTTGCTCCCTGAATTGGCATTACATAAACTCCCCACCCAAAAATGAATCACTTTCAGGTGTGGAGTGTCTTGGTGGTAAAGATTTCCAAATTACATAACTACCTAAGACTTCCCTTAAGTATCTGGGATCAGTTTTAATACTCATATCCTATAAAACCTCACCTCTCACCTCATCTAATTACTCAATTGTTATGTTAATCAAATACAGGTATCTAATGTGTTTGCTATAGTATCTGTTGCTAAATTACTAATAAAATCCTTACAATAAAGCAAGAATGATATGAGAAGAGGTCAATGCTTTATAGCAATATGTGAAATGTTTACTTCCCTGTTAGTTTGGACAGACTACAGTACAAATAAAACTTGTCAAATCCAGGGTTGCTTCAAACAACCATTCAAATGGTTTCTCCCAGGAAAGAGCCTAACGGGACCTAAATTTCATAGTGAATCCTCAGAAGAGAAGAAAAGCTCTAAAATCCATTGTCCAAGTGTATTCTAACAACTGGTTATGATTATTTTCTACTTGTTAAATCTGTAATGTAGACAAAGAAGGGCAGAAAGTTGTAAGCAACTAAATAGCACATTGAGACTAACAAAATGAATTCATGATAACCTAAAGCAGCCAAACCTGTGATTAAATCCCCCTGTTTTTCAGGGCATCACCAGCCTGTGAGTAAACACTGGCTAGATTAGCACTCAGTTTTTACGCTTGTGGTTCAGATCTAAGATGATTGTTATCTATGCCTAAATACACTGGTTATTTTTTCTTCCTATAAATACTAAAATATGAGAGAAAATAGGCTATACTTTCAGGGTATTTAAAAAAAAAATTCAGATAAGACTGCCTATAGCAACCCATAGGTCTTTACCTCCATCCTCTTTGCTGTACATACTGAAGTGTGGAACCAGAAAATGAGGGGTTAAATAGTAGTGGCGCAGATGCAGCTGGGCCATGTTAGGCTAAAAGGACCAGCTGATGGGCATAAAAGAGGATTAGAAAAAGGAAATAGATGAAACTGGGTTGAGTGCTGGTAGGGAGACTCTGGATTTTTGTTTAGAGGGGCTCTTGTTTAGGTTTTTGTAGGGACTTCAGATAATAGAGGGAGTTTGGATTTGTTTTATTGGCTGTTCTCTATGCTAATTTTTTTTTTATTGGTTTTAAATTCCAGAAATCTGTAAGAGCTAGAGTTGTGAAGGTATATTGGCAAATGTGTACTTAGGTGTGTAAGTATGAAGGTAAATCTTTATAGGTAGGAGTTTCTGGGTCATAGGTGGGAGTGATAGTGGGGTAGTCTGATATAGAAGGATTGTAGTAGTATGGGACTGACATGTACTTCACCAGAAAAATGGTGGGGAAAGAAAATAGAAGATATTGAGGGTAGGTCTCCAGAGTTGTCCTTGGAGGAGGTTCTAGCTCTTGCTCTTGCTCTCTCTTCTGTGTGCTTTCTTATGCCACAGAGAACAAGGCAGGGGTTTTAACAGCATGTAGGTAACCATCTACCTTTTCAGATGCCTATCTGCCCTGAACTTTTAGGGGGAAAACTTAGTGAGCAGTTGAATTAAAGAATACCTGGGTTACCTTCTCCTTTTCCATGGGAAGGAAGAAGCCTCCTGGGAACACTGTTTGTTTGTTTGTTTAGGTTTGGTTTGGGTGGGAGGGAGAAATGGGGAGAAAGTTAATATTTGCATAAATAAATATGCTGTCAGAGTTCTGCTCATCCAAAGTGTAGCTATACTTATTCTTCCAAGTATTAACTGGTTTGATGAAACCCAGAGCTTTTGAGGTGTATCAGTACTGCAGTGTAGTGGAGATGCTCTTGACCTAGTTTGATACAGGTTAGCTCAGGCCCTGCTAGCTGCTCACAAGGGGACTAGTCACAGCTTCTGTGTATATGTTTCTTCTCAGATGGGCTTTGCAGCTCATACCAAGCTTTATGCTATTGCAGCTGTTTATTAGATCAGCGTCTCTATGCTAGGCTGAGGGTAACGGAGTGCACTACCTTGCCTGAGCAGCAGCTTTCTCTTAACTTAAGACTTGATTTGTGGCTCTAACTAGACTTGGTGGCTGGAGGGAGCTAGACTTGCTGCCCACTTAGAGGTGGTACAGTGATGGTACCAGGCTATGGTGTTCTTTTCCATTCTGCTATCCCTCAGCTTTAAAGTAATGCTTTTTTTCAAAGACAGCCCTGTACCAGAGTTACCAGTCAGAAAGATTTGCAGGTGTTTCAAAATCCTTAAAAAACCCAAACAAACAAACTCCAGACCAGGTCGAGTTGCTCTTGCCCTGTCTGTCATCGCAGAGAGACAGAGCACTCTCCATTCTCACTGAGGTTAATCTCGCCTTCAGACCAGGATTCATAATGCCTTATCTCCTAGAGATAAGGACTATGCCTGCACAGGTAGATTGTAAATAAGTGTGCAAACCCACTCCTTGGCCAACAGGGAGCACTGGGATGGCTGAACTCCCTCAGCCCCCCACAGGGTACCTGGGAGGGCTCTCTGACATACTGACTTCCAGATAATGCCCGAGAGGAGAGGAGTGGCTTTAGCTGGATCATGGCCAGGAACAGCTCTAACAAGAGCTTGGCTGACCGGACTTGCGTCTGCAGGAATGGTCCTTGGCATTGATTTACTAATATAGATATGGCCACATAATCAAGGGCACAGGCTGCGGAGTCCTCATGCACTTTGTCTGTATAGCTCTGGTATTCCTTACCCCTGCATAGGGGTGTTACTCGGGGCAAGCAAATTCAGCGTAAACAAGGCTGACTTGCTTTAGTCTCTCCCTCTCAGCAGAAGCAGTGTCTGCCACTACATTACAGATTTTAATTCTGGATTTATGGATGCTGTCTTTGGCAGGGTCACTGAGATTGAAGGGACTGAGACAGACCAAGCATCTGCAGGCAGCTACCTGCTTGTGGCATGCTGACATGAACAGTTACAGCTGACTGATGTCCTGAACTCATGTGCATTGGCTTATTACACAGTTTGTGAGAGGTTAGAGTAATGAGCCTGTGCTTTAAATCCATCTGGAATTTTTATCCAAATTCCCTCTTACTCTGATAACTCGATATTTATTACAGTCCTAACATACCTCCTGTTCTGTGGCTTCTTCCTGAAAGATCATGAGACTATGTAATGGTGCTGGCAGGGGGATGTTCTCCTCCTCTACCTCTGTTACTCTCAGTCCTTTTTTAGCTCACTCTTTGGGACTGCACTTACCGTTTTCCCACAGGACAGCATTTAATTGCTCCTTGACTGACCTTCTGCCTTGTCCCAACAACTTTGCCCCTGAGGTCATTTCACCAATTCATTATTCTCGGTGGAGGAGAAAAAAGTCCTTCCTAATGTCTAAGCTTCTCTCCCTATTATTGCAGAGTTGATTAAAAGAGAATGATTTAGAGTTATTTACCATCACCTTTTAAATATCAGGTAGCAAAGTGTTCCCTGAAAATAATGGCTTGAGAACCCCTCTACCACTCTGTGCTTAGCAACTCTATCTTTCATATCCAGAAATAGGTTAAGACAGAGACCTAAATATTGCGCTGGGTCATTCAGCATTTTCATCTTCTGCATTGCATCATTTGCTTTAAAAGCAACAGGGTAGTAGACCCTCTCTACAGGAAAATAACAATTCTGTGTGAGACAATGCATTTTTAAAGGTTCAAAAAACCAGCTAGTTGATAACACAGATTACTGATGCTTATAGTACTCTGCTGAAATCAGGTGATGCTGGTCCATGCTCTAAGAATGTTTATTAACAGGTCGTTAAGGCAAAAAATAAATAGTCCTGAGTATAGAAATCATTTAATCATTTCCACATGAGTGCTTTTCTATAAGGCCAGAGTCCCCTACCTTCCCTTCTCATACACTCCGCTCCTGTTCACTGGCTTTGGGGGGAAGCTACACTGGCTTGGTGTTGCAGTAGCCCATTAACCCTTCATAAGCCACTTGTAAAATAAGGATATAACATGAAGTATGACCAGAGCAAACCACCTGCAATGTTAATGTATTTTATGTGCAGTCTGTTTTGTCTGGTGCTAGTGTTCATTTGTCTGGTGGGATGGCATCAGCTCTTTTCTTTGAGGGAATTTTCTTTCTAACTTTGCCCATTTGTGCAGCTTTCCTTTTACAAATACATCACTCATCGGAAGTTTTAAGGCAATATTTGTAAAAGGTCTTCAAAATAATGATGAATGACTAAAATGAGCATTAAAAAATAAATAAATTCAGTAACTATTCATCAAGATTACAAACCAGAAGTGTATTTCCTCCAGCTAATATGTGGAACACTTCACCCTGGCATAGATAAATCATGAATCAGCCAAGGGGTTAGTTAGGCCTTCCAGTTTCTGTTAGGTCAGCTTATTAAAGGCTGGCTTTCTGAAGAAGTAAGGATGCAGGGGTTATTTCTTTTTAAAATGATAATAATTGACTCTGGGGATGAATATAGTAGCAGAAAAAGTATTTTTCCTTGCATCCCAGTGCAACAGGATCTGAAACTGTTCTTACACAATATTCTCTCTCTTTCAGTGAGAAAAAAAGAAGACCCAGAAAAAGAAAGGAAGGAAGATTTCTCTCAAGTGCAGGGCTACGATCTGTAAGAAAATAGCCCTTCCTGTGAGCAAGTGAAGGGGGTGGAGATTTACGCTAAAATAAACAACAAAGTAGGGTCTTGTGTTAGATGTACTGACAAGGCTGCGGGCACTGGCTTTAAAATGTTTCATCCTGAGTATCCAGTGTCTCCCAGAAGGACGTGCAGTAGGAGGAAGTGTGAGGTTAAGAATTCAGTGAGATTGGACAGATAGTCAAAAGGCTTGGGTAGACGGTCTGAAATTCATTACGAGAGTGTATCCCGGGGGTCACCACAAACATCCTATAAACACCAGTGAACTTTTCTGCAGTCCAGAGCTGCAGGAGCGAGCGTGGTGAGTCATGAGATGTTTCCTCCTCTGCGCACACGTACCAAGGGGGAGAAAAAGGGAGATAATGATGGGTGCTCTCTGAAGTGGCTAGAAATGTAGGTTCCTAATCTATTTTTAAATGTCTCCAAATGGACTAGCAAATATGATCTGACTTTACAAATGTTGTGAGTGTTCTTTAAATCACACCTCCTTTAAGTCAGGCTCATGAATACCTTTCAAGTTGAATAAGCAAAACTCCTCAGATTTCTACCCATTTCTTAGTAATCTAGTAGAAACACACATTTATGCACATGTACACTGATACCCTTTTAATGATTAGTAGTGAGGGAAAACACACAAATACAGTGAAATGGAAAACCTGGAGTGAAAGAAGGGTCATAGGTTGATGATGTAAAAATCAAAGTGAAGTGATTTTGCATTTCAGTAAATGCTTTGATTACCATGTCCTATCCTGTTCAGAAGGATTTCCAGAGTGACTCAATGAAAAAGTAATTAAGTGCCTTAAGATCTTACAGTACTGTAAGCAGACGTCGTCTCGAGTAACAGAGTTTATGTGCAAATCCTGGATCGAGCATATGTGATGTCTTTGATTCTGAACACCTGCCTCAGCTTCCTTTCAAAGAGTTTTGGGTGTTTCAGCTTCCTCTTGCATTGTTTGTAACGTTTTTCATTTGCATAAATGTGTTGCAAGTCAAAAAATGCAATTATGCCTCAATGCTGTAGCAGCATAGGAAATATCAATGGAAGAAATGTATACTAAAAAATGAAATGACTGTTCTGTAGTCCATGTTGCATACAAGCTTCAAATCACCTGAGCTTTAAACTTGAAGGCACTTTGCACAAGAGTAATTCTGCTGAATGCAGTGGGACGGCTTTATCTCTGAATATAGTGTAAAATGTTAAGCATGTGCATAAGTGGTTGTAGGACTTGGGTCTAATATCAGAAGGCTCTTTTGCAGCCACAAACTTGAGAAACTGTAATGGAAAATAACTTTATATCACATTTGTTCAGGTCTGAATTGCATGCCACTTAGATTGTTCCTCTTGCAACAGTCTGCCAATTTGTTGTCATCTTGTACAGACTTTTCATCTGCAAGTTCAGTTTTGCAAGTACAAGATGTGGGAGCTAAGATGATATATTGAGGCATATAAGTAATCAGGAAAAAATGCAGTTCAGCCCATGTATTCTTTGGAAATATGTATAAATATTTACAAATTATAGAGTTAAATCCAACTCATTTTGTAAATGAAGGGATATTCTGCTTTTTTTATGGGAAACATCAAAATCCAGGAAGCATGGGAGAATAAGACATGAAATCTTTTCCAAGGGACATTCATAAACTCTCATAAAATCAAACATCATGCAGACTTCAACCTTTCTCCCATTTTCATTGTGTGCACGCCTACGCATCCGTGCGTTTGTGGAAGCAACTTTCATACAAGAACTTTTTTTTTCTTTTTTGCATTTACCAATTACTTTGTAAACAACTTAAGGAGATTGGTGAGGGACTGCTCTGTAGAAATGATAGCACATCTGCAGCACAGGCAGTTAAAGTCAACAATTAATTAATTGTTAAGGGCTCTGTTCATCCAAACGTTTGGCTCTGTATTTACTGCATGATTCATGGCTTGTGATCCCTGTTTCCAGAGAACTCAAAGTCTGGTCCTCCATTTCAACCCTTCCCCTGCTCCCCATTTCACTCTTCCCTGCCCACATCCAACTGTAGGTAGCGAAACCGTGTTCCTTATAGAGTAACAGTGCTGTATGGCAAACGGCCCACCCGTACATTGTGCAGACCCACTAAGCGTGTTCAGCAAGTACAGGCAATACTCTGCCGAAGTCTGTGAGAGAGGGCCCTCCTTGCCTGGTGTCAATAATTCACTGATAGATGAATATTTACAAAACAAACAGGACACACACGGAAGCACATACAATCATCTTTTGTGTATCTGGATTTTGGTAGATTAGACTTTAAGCCCTCAGCGTAAAACAGTGGCTGTCGGTTGTAGAAAACAGATTTTGTATCAACCTGTATGAAGCTGTGCAGTGCTGTGGTCAAGGGAGTCTCTGGCAGTCTGGGAGGCACTTTGTGTCCCAGTTTGATTCTGAGCGTCCAGATAAGAAATGTCATGGTGATTTTCCCCAGTTGCCTCCCAGGGAAAGATCTACTATCTTCCAGTGTATAAAGGATAAAGAGAGATCAGTACGTTTACAGTGAACCAAATTTATAACAGTCATGGACCAAAATTTGTAGTTCTTAGGTAAATTTTCAAGGGATGCTGTTCCTTAAATAAGGATTGCCAAAAAATTGCAGCAACAATAGCTAGAGTTAAAACGTTATTTACTCATTAATATTTTCCTTATTACTAACTTGCAAAGCTCCCTTGGAGTTTAACAGCAGAACATTAAAAGTGTCTAGCAAAATAACAAGTGCCTGTCACCGAATAATTAAAGTCATCACTGAAGAAACAAAATATAAAACCATAAACAAGCCTTGAACAAACAAGAAATAATCAATGCGTGATGATAAAGGGAACCAAAACATCTGGCATCTCTGCCAGAAAGCTTCTACAGATGTGTTCTGATGTATGATAAGAAGAAATAACATTTTGGCGTCCCAGGCCCTCAGTGAGGTTCCTGCCTTCCACTGTGGTTGAGTCACAGGGAGGCGCCGCCAGCTTTGCTCCCGCTGTTCATCTCCACAGCCCTCCCGGTGAATTGTTCAGATTTTTGGGGGGGCTATTTCTGGTGTGTGGGGCAGAATCTGCTTCAGCGCCAAGAACGAAGTGACAGAGGGAAAGCTGCACTATTTGATGCTTCCTTGAGGCACTCCCTTCATTTTCGGATCCAGGCTGCTTCTAAAAGCAGCCATATAATGGAGCCCAGACTTTGCCTGGGTAATCCAGTTTAGACGTCACTGATGGGGAGAGTCTGATTGTTTTGGTATATCTTTTTCTTCTTTAATTTCTGTGTCTGAAAGGGGCAAAGAGTCTAGTGAAAAGACTGATTAATACTATTTCATAGATAGAAAAGTTCTTCTCACCCTTTCTCAGAAACATTCTCTCAGGCTCAGCTTGCAATTTACAACTAGTTTCCAGACGACAAACTTCGATAACCTGCACATCCACAGGTAATGGCCAGCTGCCATTAATCCAGGCGTTCTACTGGAGGTTTCCATGAGTTAATAACAGTAACTTCAGAAGGCATTACCTAAATGCAAAATTTAATTGCTTCAGAATCAAGTGGCAGGTTGGTAGATGAAGATTCAATGATCTTTTAAAAAAAAATCTGAAAAAAACTAAGACATCTTGTTTGATTCGTGAGACATTAATAGAGCTGACTGTGGATGCTCTACCTTTTTCACTGTATCTGCATGGTTTTGCTTATGGCAGGACACACAAGAAGTCATTTTAAAATAAAAAAATACCTGGCTGGCTGCTGCCAAGATCATTTGTCATGAGAAGAATGCTGTGGAGGGAAACTCTGACCTCTAAACCTGCAACAACAACAAAAGCCAGTGTTTTAAAAAGTTATTTTGAAGCCTAAATAAACCTTGACAGACTCCCCTTAAACTTCTTTTACAGTGATTAATTTCCAACTAGGGAAATATTGACTCTGAGAGAAAATGAAAATATTTCCGTCTTCTTTCTCTCTAACACTGCATTATAAGATCATTTGACCTACTAGATAGAGTGGAAAATCACTATCGGTCTTGATGTTATTAGATGGGTCAGGTTTCACATTTCTCTCCCTCTGTTTTCCTTTGCTTCCCCTGTATCAGCATGTCGTCTTCCCGGCTCCCTCCCCTTCAGTCTGGCTGGAGGAGGCAGAGCCCTTGGTGCTTGCCTTGCCTGGCAGGGCAGGGCGGCTGCCCTTTTTGTGGGATGATTGTGAGGATACGGGGGGCAGTCAGAGGCTCGTGGAAGGCCATGAGGAAAAAATCCGCCTTGCCCAAGATATTAAATGGACATGGTTGTGGTTACTCACCTTTGCACTGGTTATATTCCCTCTCCCTGTGGGAAGGAGTGGTCCATTTCAAGAATCACAGCCATTTGTCCCATCACACCCCCCCCCTCCCCATTTCCCCACAGATCTCCTCTTTTGGGCTTCACTAGATGCTACAAATGCCATAGGAATCTTCCAGAGGATTTTTGATCACATAATACCTGTGCACATAGGTATACTTCAGCCTCAGATTTAATAGGAGGGTAAATAAATTATAGTCACCAGCCCCAAATATTCCTTTTTACCTGCCACTGGTACCTTTAGATGCGACAGGTACCCACTGAGTTGCATGGCAAGACTGCCTCCATCCTGCTGAGCTGTGCTCTAAAGTGCATGGACTGTCCTCTAAAAAGTGAGGGAAGGAGGAGCAGGGTGCCCCAGCTGGAGACAGGGACTTCCCGGCAGAGGAGCAAGCTTGAACAGAAAAGCCCCGTTGTTTATTGTATGTCCCACTGAAAGTCTTCTTCATGAGGGAACCCACACTAGATTTCATAGAGTGGCTACAGCCGTTGCTCAAAAAATGTTCACAGCCTGTGTGTGTATCCTATTACTTGTTTGGGTTCAGAGACAGCAGGACACAGAGCATCTTCTATAGCAAATACATGTTTGATCCTTGCAGTTTCCAACAGAATTAGCCAATTCAAACAAGATGAAGAGCAATTAAAAAAAAATCTAGCTCAGATCTCTGTGTCAAAAGAGACATAGAGTAAACATCACTCAACCCCACGGAATATCCTCCAAACATTCCTTGGAAGGATATGAAATGTAAGTTGCCCATAGTTCATCGCTTTAGTAAAGGTGGTTGTAAACTACTGTGTGTCACTGCCCTAAGGGTTTGCCTCATCATGCATCCTTCCTGCAGCAAACCTCTGAAGGAAAGAATTATTTGGTTTTGTATGAATCAGAAGAAAAACTGAATTTGAGGATTTTTGTAAAGGCAGAAGATACTAGTGGTCAATAGATACTAACTGCATAATATATTCACCCCTCCACAGCACACACAATCAGCATCCAACTGAATTCATATGTAGATAAGTACATAGAAAAATAAATATTTTTCTGTTACAGATCCTTCCACAGGGTGAGGTGCTGAGTTCCTTTCGTGGCTAGCAACTGAAGCATGCTCACTTCTTCCCAGATTCAGGTCATTAAGGTAGGGCACGATTTATGAAATCTTTCCTTTGGAGGATTTCTTGATTAAGCTCCAACGTAACAGTCTGTTCCTAGGCACTCTCATTCAATGTATAGGTGTTAAAATTGGATGTTTCTGGCTCTTTTAAAATATTTTCATGTGATTTTCTATAGATTACTTTATAATGGCACATTTACTGTATTTCTGTTTGTCATGACTTATGATTCTCAAGTAACAATCTTAGTGATTTGAAGAATAAAGGAAAGTTTGATGGGGTTTACTGTGCAGTAGGTATCAGGTAACTATACACTGAAAGTTGAACAGCCAAAGCCTGCATTACTGAGAAGAACTACTCGGCTTAGGTCCATTGATTGCAGTGCTGGTGCGCCAACTTACAGACCATAGTCCAAAGATGCCAAATCTGTTAAATAAAAGCTGGATGAAATTAAAAGTTTACACTTTCCTGACGTATATAAATATATGTTAAAAATGAGCTTTTTCTTCATTTTATCAGTCTTCAGCCAACAGCTTCTGATGATTTGGCTGTACGCTGCATAAGGACACACACGTGAAGAGTTAATGAACTTGACAAGACTGAGTAAATATTTGTTTAGAATTGCAAATAGGCCCCAACCCAAGTTTTTTTAGGCCTATTAGCCAGACTAAGTCCAGAGCAGAAATGTTGAGTAGGACCGTACTTCTTATCTCTTATCTCTCCACTTCCACTGTGCTCACTCCCCTCACTTTGGGGTTCCCAAAGGTTCTTTCAGAAAAAGATTCTCTTTTCTTTTGACTTTTTATAGGTCACAGGTGGCAACTTCCATCATTTCGCTTTGAAGGCAGAGGTAGTCAATTCTCAAAGAAAGCGCTACCGGGGCTGGGATCTGGCCTGACCTCCATAAGCGGCAGTAGACACAATCCCTTCTGCCGCCAGCTGTCACTCCACCAGCTTTCAGTATTTGATATCTTGAATGAATATGACCTTCTAATACCGTTCATGAACGAGACACTGCAAGAGCCTTTCAGCTCTCATCTTGATTCACTTTAAAACTTTCCTATTCGCATTCACAAGAATAAACAGGGTTTTTTTTCTCAGTGAGTTTTCCCTTTCTCTCTGGAAGGGATCAGAGCCTTTTACAGGAGAATGGGCTAGCAGCCACTGCTCTGCAATGGGCCCCCTAAGTGTACCTCGGTTTTGCCCTGACATGGATTAGCCAGGGAGAGGAAAGTTTTACCTAAACCCAATTACCACAGAGTCATCTGTTTTCTGGGGTAACGTTTCCCCATAACATAGGAAACTGCCTGGCAATACTGTGCCTTAATGGGGGTTTCGAGATGAGACAGAGATGAATAAGGGCAGGGTGCCAGACTGTATGGGGAATCTGAAAGGAAAAGAAGGAGTTTCCTTTGTGATAAGGAACTCAGGGCATGCCTACTACAACTTATCACTCTGCCTAGTTAGAGAGGGGAGCAAGGGCTGGTCAAACCAGAAGGAACAATGCATATAAGGAAATACTCAGAGCCGGATGCGGAGCTGGCAGAAACTAGCATAGGTCCACTGGAGGAAACTAGTTGATTTATATCAGGCCTGGATGTAGAATTAGGATGGAGTATTCAGAGCTGAGATTTACTATTGAAAATTGACAGTTTTGTGGGGGCAGGGGAAGAAGGCCTGCCAAACCATTCACAGAAGAAGATTGGGATAGCTTGTGCTCTGAACAGAGCCAAACTACACACATGTTCTGCAGTTTCAGATGTGCCAAATTTTGGAGCTCTACATCTCCCGTTTGCAAATGTCAAAAAGCAGCAATGATGCTTTTTCTTAATTAGCTACTTATATGTTGAAAGCATTTGGCAACTGATTTATCCTCACAATGGCTGATGGGTTCATTATCTTCCCACCTCAAAATCTGATGCCTTGGTAAAAGTGAATTACCTGATAGGACCACACAGCAAGACAGATATTCTTGTTTGGCAACAGGATGCTGCTTCTTCTGGGCCCAATGTACCAGACCATTTCTTTAGTGAAGATGTCACACTCATGCACAAGCCCAGCTGTGTTCATGAATTGTTAACACAGCCATAGCAGCTGCAGTAAGCACCTGATGTGGAAAAGTAAGAGTAGCTATCTCTCATGCATGTGTATTGCCATTGTATGTTTATTGAAATAATCTTTGTTGCTCGTTTAAAAAATTAGGCACCTTTTATTGGGAGAAGTAATAAGTATTTTTCATTAGATTGTTAGAAAAGGAGCTCCTATAGCTGGAAAAAACAGACAAGCTCTTGAACACAGTTCTTCTTCAGCATTGCTGAAGATGTATTTCTGAGACAGACACAGCAGTCTCCAAGCTACGTACAGGCTGGGAGTTACTGCCCTGTCTTCCGAAAGTTAAAACCTGCTGCCTATTTTCCCTCTTCACTCCATGTCTCCCTTCCAATCTGTTCTGCTCCTGTCTTTACTACTTCTCCATTACCTATTCTTCACAGCCAGCTGGCCTTCCTTGTCCACCTTTGTTTCATGTTCGTAGAACAGTCACAGTGAAAAAAGTGTGGTTTCCCTTAAAGTACCTAAAAGCCATACTCCAATGTTTGCAGTCTACAGAATATTTTCTATCCAAGAGTAGAACATAGTTTTCCTTCCTGCCTCTTTCATAGGCAGCTTGGCTTTCAGAGAGGGACCTTGTTGCATCTTCAGATCTGCATCTGTAGATGCAGCTGGAACTCAGAAGATACCATTCCTTTTGCCAGCCAGTTTGTCACAAATCCCTTGCAAGGACTTGTGCAGTCTGTGCGCTGTGTTTTTTGGAAAACTGCTCTATGTTTTGTTGTATTATTGCTGCTATTGGCACCATTACAGGGATTACACAGTGCATCCAAGGGTTTTTTTTTTTTTCTTCAGTAGACATTGCGTAGATAAAAATCAAAAAGGCTGTTGCAGATGCAAAATACTGTAACTCCTTCATCTACTCAATAACAACAGGAATAGCATGAAGCAGTAACAAAGCAAATGACTTTTTCATAAATTATAATAATTGCCTTTCTTTTCTGATCACTCCTGTTGGGATATGTAAGCATTCTGGCATGAATGAGAGTGAAGAAGGATTTAATAAAGAAAATCTCAAGCTATTAAAAGAGATGCTGGGTATGTAGTAGGAAAGATGAGGAACAGTGCAGCCAGCTTCATGTGTCTATGGTGCTACTAAAGTTGCCTAAAGAGACTATGTTGACAAAAAGAAAAAAAAAAGAAAAAAAGCTTAATTTTCTCCCATTTCCTTATAATTTAAAATGAAACCTAATAGTGATTGGAAGGGTCCAACCAAACAGTGACAACACGTCTTGTGTTATCAGGGCACATCTCCAGTCTGGAGCTGAGGGTGTTCATTGGCACAGCAACAGGTCCTCCCAGGCAGGTCAACAAAAAGCCTGAACGACAAGACAAAATGGGAGGAGAAAGTGCAGCATTGCAGTGTCTCCTGACCACCCCCTCTGCTTAGGAGAGGAGGATGCATGCCAAGCAGAAAGACAAGGGGAGGCTGAGTAGAGAACGGGAGGATGGGTTTCTGCTCCTCCCACTTGTATGGGTAGTGCAGGGGAAAGCAGAAGAAGACACAAAGAAGAGGAAGAATAAAAAGCCAGGGGATGTTACACAGGAGGCATAAAGTTAAGAATGGGACAGGTTTAAAAAAAGGGAAACTGGGACCTTTGAAGTCAACAGGGCTTAAGAAGAAGACCATTACCGTGGCTGTGCTGTCCCACCCACGGGGGTGAGCCCACAGTTGTCAGCGTGTTCTCCTCCGAAGCAGCTCCTCCAGCAAGGCCTTTATTTACTCCTTTCTAAACCCATAAGGAACCTGAACTATGTCATTTCTACTTGCTAATTTAACCACACTAAGTTCACAGAAAGCATTTTGTACAAGGGACATGACCTGGCTTGTTAGCACCACATGTTGTAAGATACAGAAAAGGATCTTTCATACTTCAGAAGTCTTGTTTCTCAATTGCTGGTCTCTTACTTTTCAACTTCTTTGCCGTTTTGAATGGATTTCAAAACAAATCAACAGACACATAGAGTCTTTGGTTATTTTTGGCCAGAGTTGGATAAATGAATAGTACAGAAAGTTTCTGACATTGTGCCAAATGTCTATGTGCCTAAAGTTTAAGAGTCATGTTTTCCAGGAAACCTTGAAGTTTGCCGAGATTTATGCTTTTGATATTGTCATCCATTACTGTATTCAAAGGAGTTGTCTGCATAAAGGTTGATAGAGGGCAGTCAAACCTTTTGCACTGAACAAATTATATCATTAGGTGTCTGCCTGTGGGTCAACTTGTTCTCAAGCCCCAAAAACTAAACACAGCTGAGATCTAAATCCCCTGACAAATGAAGGCTGTGAGCAAGGATCATGAATAACATATGGCAAATGGAATTTCCAAACACCACACTGCCATACAATATACACCTGATAAATGGTTGTCTACAGTGATGCTGTTGAAAAAGGCACTTGATGCAAGCCTCATGCATGGCAGGGAAACATTAACGGAATTTTACAAGACATTTCAAAGCTGGCAAGGTGTTTATCCAAATATGCTGTCTGGTCCTCCCTTCCCCAAGTAAGGATAGCATCCTTGTTTTCTTGTACATGGGAACAAAGAGAGGTATAATTTGACTTGTCGTGCCAGAAGCCTGTGGGGCAAGAAGTGTTCAAATAAGAACAAAAGACAGAATTATGGTAGGGACAAAAAAGAAAAGGAGAAGATGAAGAAAAGGACAGCAAAATATTAATAAAGATTAACTTTTAGGTGCATTTGTAGCCACAAAAATTTAAAGATTACATAGCATTGTCCTAGAGCAACAGCGAAAAATTTTGTCCAGTTAAATAAAAATGTGAACACAAGAACCACTTTCCCTGGTCATCTAAAATGCAGCCAACTCTGGGGCAAACCTGAAGATGGACAGCACACAAAGCAACTGGTTTTGGCAAAAAAATGTGGGATGCTGCATCTAGCCCCATGCGGGCAACATCACAGCTTCAAAATCAAAATGTGCCCCACGGAATTTGGCTAGCACCCTAAAGCAGCGCTCAGAAAGTGACAAGAAGTCTTTTGAACAGAGGCAGGTTTATATCTCAGTTAAAATGGATAGTATGTTATTTTTTTTGTTGTTGGGGTTTTTGTTGGGTTTTTTGTTTTGTTTTGTTTTGGTAATGATTTCTGGAGTTGTTAGCAACCTTGGTATCCTTCAGAAATTTATGTCTCTGACCAGTAAGTGAGAGCTCCTCCTCAGAGTAACCTGTTAAGCCATCTCCAGCCTAACTATATATATGCATATGCACAAATATATGTGTTTGTTACTGCTGGCTAGCCTCTTGAGGTGCTACTTACCCTTAATGAGGTCTAGGCAAATAATAGTAATAATAATAATCATATAAATTATGCAAATGTGTTATTTTCAGAAAAGGTGTCAAAAAATTAATAATTTTTAATGGAATTAAAGTAATTTTTTTAGCTAAGAAAAGAAATCGCAGGATAATTGGGATGTTCCATTTTCAAAATTCTGTGTTCTCAGTGCCTTCTTTGGAAACAGTTTCATTTCAAACATGAACTAAATATAATAACTAGAAAGTGATTAAATAGTGCCAGGGAGTGAAAATAGCCTGTACACCTATTGAAATTATTTTTTCTTAGATGCAAATAATTTTCAATTTTTCATTACAGTGATAAAAGAGGAAAATAGGAATTCCTTTTGTATTGACTCAAAATTATCATTCTTTTTCTGAATGTATCAATGCCCCTTGAAGAAAGTCTCTCACATTTTTAATAGAACAGGAAAATAGATGGATTTTCTTCTAAGCTTCATGCAGTTTATTTCATAACCCTGTAAACAGTTGCATAAGCACAAATGAGAAAGTGGCACAAGGCAGATGTGGTGGCAAAGGGGAAGAGAATAGCTTTTCCTTAAGCCAAAATTGCCACCAAGAATGCGGGAAAAGGAACGGTATATCCACAGGTTGCCTACACCAACTAGAACTGGCCACTTACCTAAAGTTAATGGGTTAAAACAGCAGTCGTATAGCAAGAATCACCATCACTGTGAGACCAAAGTTACAAGTAAGTCTGGCTGTTAGGTGTCAAGTTCAACTCTCACAGATTGCCCAGTGTGGTCTGAGAGCCAAATTTTCAGATGTTCGTCCACACACAGAATAATGCACATGTCACTCAGGGTCTGTGCTTGCTCAGACAACACCTCCATTAAGGCTTCAGAAGAGAGATTTTCCTGCCTAGAGGTCATGTGGAGTCTGTAGTCAGACTGGTGTGTAGTTCGGGGCATGGCTAAGCACAGCACCATTCACAAAAGGCAGTGTGTTAAGAAGGTAACAGTTTGAGATTCACTAATTGCATGAACCTAAGTCTGATAATTACTCTTATTGCTGCTACTAACTTTTACAGTTTGAACTAAAATGCATGAACAAGTCAGACTTGCTTGGGGAAATCCTACAGTCTACATTACGTAGGAAGTCAGATTAGATGATTATAACACTTCCTTCATGACAGAAAAATTCATGACACTATTAGATGTTTTGTTAAATTGGATAGGCAAAATTAAGTGATAAGCAAAATTAATAGATTTCTGTATTTCTCTGGGTGGTCCATCCGTAACATGGGAATATTTGTGTTTCTCTGCTCTGATCTGCTTGTACATGCAATATATACGTATGTGCATGGACCTCGTGCTGATAAATAAATAATCTTGTTCTCAGGCTGATTGCTTAAAAGCTCCATAGAAGATCAAGGGGATATGCTTTACATACTGATTTTGTGCATAAGAGTAATTCTTAATCAAATTAGCCATTCTAGAGAAAAAAGCAGCCACTTGCATTTCAGCACGGCCGTTCGCATGAGTAAACCTTTGCAAAATTGGACTCTAAATGTTGCTTAGAATTGCAAAGAAGCTTAAGTGCTGAACATGTCTTCTGTGCATGTTTCTTTTTAGCCTGTTCCTGGCTCTATACCATCACGTTTTCTTCGCAGGAAACATCTATGCTAAACATCACTGTCAATTCCAAGACAAGAGACACATTCAAAAGCACATGGAAGCTTTTTTTGTTACCATAAGTTGCCCGCAGAGGGTCCATTCATTCTGTTTGCTTGTTCCACTGTGTAATAGCTCAACTCAAGTATCAACAAGATAAGCTTTTAAAAGCAGAATATTCCCAGCTGTTGCGGTCAGGCAGCAGCAGCAGGTTCCTATCTGAGGACAGCAGAACAATCCAGTGCACTCGCAGCGACGGCAGTGTCGAGGGGAAGCATGTGTTCTCTGTACACAGTAGCGAAGGGTCCAATAGACAGCAATTAGCACCAGCAGAATGAAGATGAACGGTCATATACATAACCTTAATAAAAATGTCACAGAAGAGAAATCTCACACCATATGGATCCATGCTGAACTATTTTTTTTTTCCCCTTTTTTTTTTTTAAGGAGCAAGACATCTCCATTTCTTTATAGTCTTTTACATTGATTTCTCTCCCTAATTTTTTGCAGCTTTCTTCCTCCATAAGCAATATGGGGCTGCTGTTTCATGTGATAACAAAG
Source organism: Fulmarus glacialis (assembly GCF_000690835.1). Taxonomy (NCBI): domain Eukaryota; kingdom Metazoa; phylum Chordata; class Aves; order Procellariiformes; family Procellariidae; genus Fulmarus; species Fulmarus glacialis. The sequence goes on along the minus strand of NW_009193411.1, from coordinate 55,896 downwards.
GAAAATTACATTTTCATTTTTGTATTTTTATATACCCACTCAGTCTCAGATTTCCATCAAAAGTATCTTCCACTCAGCCTCAGCAACCTGAGTAGATTACTTGAATGTCATTAGATCCCATTTCCATTCACTTTTGAAAAGAGCTCCATTAGAATTTGCAAGATTTTATTCCTGCCAAATTAGTGCAGCATGAAAGCGGATATTGCTTGTTCTCAGGTGTGCTACTTGTGTTTTGGACATGGCAAAGAATACAGATTTCATCATTATAAACATCATTGTTACAAATAATAGTTTTTAGATGATTTTGGCAAAAAGAGTTTGAAGTAAGAAGCTGCTTTAATGTCATCTTGGTGATGTCATTTCCATTTTTCCACCTGGAGATAAAATCCAAAGATCAGGAGGAAAAATGATAAAGGGACGCTGGAGCAGGAAGAAAGTCTTTCCCCGAAGGGGTCATATTACAATTTTGGGCTTATTCTTTTCAATTTGTTTCTTCATCTTTCACTAATCAAAAGAGAACATTATCGATGCTTTACAAGCTCCATTTGAGGTCTGAAAACAATGTTTTGGTCTTTTCTGCCTTTTCTCTACTCCCAGTAATAAGGCTGCTGCCCTTAGAATGTAGCTGTGAATTTTATTGATTACATTAACAGAAGATAAGGCTGGAGAGGACCTCATGAGGTCTTCTAATCACCCCCTTGCCAGTATACAGGATTGGCTATTCATAGCTGGAGATGTTTGTCTGAAGGCCTTCAGTGAAGAAGATTTTGTCTCCATCCTTCTTCTCCAGGCAAAAAAGCTGACTGCTGTCCTATTTCTAAAACTAGAAAGTTATTGAAATATTAAGGGGTATCAGTCTCCCATTTTGCAAGTGAGTCTCATATCTTTTTGTCATATGCACATGGAGAACAGATTAAGCCTTTCCTCTTTGTGATAGCCCCTTGCATACTTGCAGACTGTTGTCTCCCTCTGTCTTCTCTAGATTAAACAAAATCCTTTCGTGCCATCTCCACATCCTCTGCATCCATAGTGGTGTCTTCTAGACTTCTGGTTATTCTACTTGCTCACCTCTGGACTCTCTATTTACTTGATTTGTAGCCTTCCTGCAGTATGATGCCCAGAATTGGACACAGTACTCCAGCTGAGACTATCAGCGCTGAAGTAGGATAGGAGGATTATTTTACATGTCTTGCAGACTACATTTCTGCAGATATATCACATGTTTTTGCAATAGACAAGAACCAACTTGCTGTCTCCTAGCTCCATTGGTTCTTCAGGGAAAAGCTTGACATGCCAATAAAAAGACAGGCCATGACTTGAAAACACACAGAGGACAGAGAAGTTGTGGAAAATGCAACCGTTTTACACAGGGTTCAGTCTTTCCAACACTTAAGTTATATGAACTATTTTACCAATGGGAGCATTCCCATTGAAGTCAAAGAACATGATCACGTGTACAAAATTTGGTTGCATAACTAATGATTGAAGGATTGGGGCCAAGCTATTTCAGAGAAAACACAATGAAAAAACCCAAGTGCGAGTCTGGAATTCTCCTGCCTCTGTGCCACCCTTTTCCTGTTAATCTGGTGTAGTATTTCTAAGGACAAGGACATGAGCAGACAGGGAGTCCCTGATCCAGTCCCTGGAAGATTTCTTGCAGGAAAGCAAATCTAGCAAATCTTTATTTAGAGAATGAAAACATTATTATCTCAAGGAACAAAGTAGAGCACAGAAATACCCGCAGGAACACAAGTGTGGACAAACGCTAGTATGAAATCTCATCTTCCCCTCAGTCCCCCTAGTTTAGCTTTAGTGATGACAGCAATCCACTTACAGCATGCACTAAACCATGACTATCTTCTTTTAACTGTGCTCACTTGTAGTCATACTGCCTTATACCTCTCTAAACAGAAGGGAAATGGACGCATGCTTACAAAAATTGTCTTTGACAATTTTAAATGAAGTGAGTAATGAATCAGTTCAGGCTCAAAAGCCATAGAAGTCTCTCTCCCTTCCCCAACCCCTTACTACACACTCCCTCTGTGATCTGAACGTTAACTCTTAGGGACTATTGACTTAACATGATTCAGGGGTGGCTGGTTAGCATCAATATTTCTAAAGTCCCTCTTATTATCTTGCATATGTCAAAGTTTGATAAGAAGGAAGAAGGATGAAGCTATTTATAATTCAGAATGACTGTTACCAAAAGGTATTTAAAACCAAATCACAGTAAGTCAGAGTTTACTTTTAAATCAGCTTAAACAAAAGACACAGTTTGAAAACAATTAATAAATCTGACAAAATTAACTTTGACCTTACAATCTTATAAATGCCAACACAGCTTTTCTTCCAGTGTCAGTATGCATGTGTGTCTGTGTGTGTATTTTCAGCAGTGCAGTAATTTCACAGCATAGAGCCATACTGAGATTTAACTCTCAGGCAAGAATTATGCTTCACTGCTCAGGAGCTCCCCTTGGGGGGACGTGCTATTTCATTGCTCTGTTATGCTGGAAATCCATCTGTACAGACAAGTCAGATTAGTGTTTCATTATTCTCATTATTTCTGGTAAGCAGACATCGTCTCCCAGCCCAGCCTTTCAGTCATCCTCACTCCTCAGCTCACAGAGGAGGGTCTTTTTAGGTTTCTTCCTAATTTCTCTTAGTCTTCCTCAAAAAAAAAACAGGTGAAAATATAAACTCTCTACCTTCCACCCAGCCTGGGTAAGGAGATTGTAACACTTCGGTAAACGCACAAAAGATGTGCTGGTGAACGTGTCAATCTGCTAAGCCAGGAAGCAATTCCCTTTCCCCCTGAATTTACCAGTCCAGCCATCGGGACCCCTTTGCCAGCTGGTGCCTGTGCTTTCCTCTTCTTGTCCAGATCATCCACAGCCTTCCCTGGTGAGACCAGTTTGCATATCATCTCTCTAGAAGGAGACAGTCCTTTCTGTAGTCTGAGCAGATTCAGCAGCCCAGTCTGCACCTCGGCTGAGCCAGCTCTGAGCAGCAGGTGGGACCAGAGCCTTCCTGAGGTCCCTTCCTTCCTAAGTGATCCCGTGGCATCCCCATGGCAGCCCCTGCCACCGAGCTGCCATTAGGCTGGGGGAGCTGAGGAAACAGCTGGGAGGTCTTTTTTGGGCATCATGATCTGGAGATCCTCCCAGCCATCTTCCTCAGCAGACCGATTGGCAGCATCCTGAGCAGGCACGTGCTGCCTCGCTGATCTCTCTATTAGGATATTCCCTTTCTGACCCAATGTTTCAGTCATTCCTGTCACGTAGGCTTCAGTTCTCATCATTGCCTTAACTGATAGAGGCTGGAAACGTATTGTTCAGCTTTGGCTTGCTAGGGCGAAGATCTGTAAACATGGTGCCCAGAGTTACCTGGTCCATCATAGTTTTCTCTCATTGAATTTTTTCCTTGTCCAGCCACCAGACAGCAAAATCAGATAACTTGCTGGCATTTCGGGGGTCTCAGTTATTTGGGGTCTGTTGACTACTGGATGACATACATCTTTGCTTTCTGTGGTTCTGTGCAGATATTTGTGTGTTCCTGGGTCAGTTCTAAGTTCAAGGACTGGGTCCATGACCTGACAGTTTGTTTCCCAGCAGGGATGGCAAAGCCTGGGCAGGATCAGCCCCATCCTTGTAGTCTCCCATCTGAATGCCAGTTTTCCACAGTGAGGAGACATGGGGTGACAAGCCAGAGGGGCACCGAAGTGAACTCCCCAGTGGAGGAGCTGGAGCCCAGATGCCTGGCCCTGCAGTGGCACGTCCCAGCACACAGGGCTTGATAAAGCCCAAAAGCTATAGGTGAAGTATCTAGGCTTGCTCTTCTTGCTGCTGTAGATAGCTGTTGCTGCTGAGCTTCTGCCACAGATACGCATTCCTCCATTTCACCTTCTCATCATGATCCTTTCTTTCCTTCTGAGCCAGACTCAGTCAATCCCTTTTTTCACAGGCTGCTAGAAATTTCTAGATGCTCAATGGAGCATCATATCCCCCAATGCTCTTTCAGCCAGAACTGAAAGACATGACGTGTTTTTTCAGTAGTTTTTTACTGAGGTAACACAGACTTAAATTCACTTTTTCTTATGCAGAGGAACCCACCACCCACCTTCCTAGACTCTTACACATATTCCCTCTTTCCACACTGAAGGATACCAGGCATCTGCCAGCTGAGTTGTATGCCATCTGTCCCCAGCCGTCTTTTCAGCCTGCTCATAACATTTTGAAGTGTATTCCTTGATCATCACCCCTCCCTGGACATGGTGAGATTACAGCAGGTGTCTGTACCTTGTTTGTCCATTGCTGGCAAGTGAAAGTTAAACGCCCCAATTCCATTAGTCTGAGAACTTAATTTTTGAATGCGGCATGCAATTCGTGCAATCTGTAAGAACAAATTGCCAATTTTGATTTGTAATTGCTTTAAAACCTGTCCTTTTATAAATGTTGCTTTAGTCGTGCTGGCAATTGTATTCCTGATCTCTTTAGATAGAAAATGGGCTTTTGTGTAGGTTTTAGAAAAATCCAATGTGCAGGCTGTTTTTGAAGTTTATTAATAAATTTAAACATTAACCTATTAATTTAAAATTAATTATACTTTGCTTTCAGTCCAAAACTACATTTATCCATGTAGTGATGGTCACCTATTAATGCTTTTGTTGAAAAGTACTATCCCTCTTGGCTCTATTTATCTTCAGAAGACAGCTCCGGAATATGGGCTTTCATTTAAAAAAAAAAAAAGTCACCCTTTATGGCACTAAAACCATTTTGAGAACCTGAACCAAAGTATGATGGCTTGCCTTCCATAGCCTGCAGACAGCGTAAAACTATAGCCGTGCTGCATGAACCACTTCATTCATCTCTGCCTTTGCCTTGACTTGCTCATTTGTTATTTATTTACACGCTATAGGCCAGAGCCTCTCCTGTGCCAGAGCTCCACTCAGTGCAGTTTGGAGATGGGTCATAAGGAAGTCATTACAGCTCTCCCCGGTTTCATGAGCACTCCTGGCCTCGCCACGATTTCTCCTGGTTGTCAGGCAGTCCACCGTTAGACCTCGAGCGAGGCTCTTAATGGTGCATTAACTTCCATGTGACTTAAGGATATGCCAAAACTGTGGCACGTGCTTCTTTCCTGGCATATACAATTGTTAATAAAAGTGGCCTGATTTTGTAAAGATCCTGACAGCTAAGTTTTCTGAGCCTTCACGGTGCTTGATATAGTAAAATTTAGGCCATTTTTGATGAAGATACTTAATGCAAATACAGATTCAGAATTATATGCGGCCATCTTTGATGGAAAATAATTCACAACTCTGTTCAATGCTTGGCGTGACTGAGCTGGAGGCTTTCAGGAACTACTGTAATATAAATATCACTTGTAAAGAAACGGCACTGGAAGATCCTTCCCAAGATAAAAGGTTAAAAGTTATGGGAGGATGGATACCACTGCTGGAAACCCTTTTTGCCTCCCTCTCGCTTGGTAGCGAGCACCACTGCCCAGGCTTTTCCCATACGGCTGCGGGATGTTAGAAGAAGAGCCTGGAGGGCGGCCGCTGCATCCTGAGCTCGTCCCACCCACTGCAGGCACTCCAGAGAGGTGCCTGGTCACCACAGGCTCCTTCTGTAGTTGGAGGAGAAACGTATCTCCGGAGGGCGACTCTGGCCACTTGAGATCATCACCTACTTCAAAGGCAGCTGAAAACAACTTGGATCCTAACATATGGGTTGCTGTGCAGTGTCTAAGGTTAAGTGAATGGGCTTTTTAACTATTTATCTCCACGTCTGAATACACTGAATACTCTTACAGAAAGATAATGATGAATTTCCCCCTGTGACTTCCTTTGTAAATTAACTTAAATGTTTATTGTCTTGATTGTTTATTGTCCCACAAATATTGAATTATTCTTGCAACACTCCTGTTCAGTGACAGGACTTAATGGACAGATAGGGAACTGAAGCCCCAGGGGATGAACCTCGAGTTTTCACTCATCTTCAGGGACTAGTGTGAAATACCTGAGTCCTAATTTTTCTGACTTTTTTTTTTTTGCTGTCACAGTGGAGTTCCCTCTGATTGAAATTGCTCAGCCCACCTGTGTCTAGACCTGTGGTGTCTCCTCAAGCAGCCCTGTGCTAGAGGCTAGGGCAGAAGCCACACGCTACCGCAAAATGTGTGTGAAGCTAATATCTCGGGGGTACTGTCCCTCAGTCAAATATAGCTCAAATAAGCCAAGGGACTGGAAAGTTACTGGGTAATGGGGTAATTGACCTGCATAAAGATAGACAGATGCACATGCACACACATATGCACATGTACATAGCACTTGCCCACCAGACTCATTTACTCAGAAAGCCTTGCTAAAACACCACCAGGTATTCAGCAACCTGTTACAAGGTACAAGCACAGGGGAACCTAGCTGAAGTTTCATGGACCACCTTACTTCTAGCATTTTCTACTTTCTGACTGCTTGATACAGTAATAATTTTACAAGTCTTTTTATAAAGTTCACATAGGGAGGCATTCCTACTTCAAATTGCAAAACGTCTGAAATACCATACTGAGACCAATGTAGTTCGACGTCTGTCTGCTTTTTGGAGACTACTTTCACTGTGTATACTTAAGCTATTTGTGTTAACAGAGGAACTGACAGAACTTGTTGCTTTTTATTTTCCTTGTGGACCACTATTAGCAGAGGATGATACAAGTGCCTTGCCAGTGGGTTTCAGAAATATTTATCTAAGGCAGTAGGATAGTAAACTTCAGTTTGCTTGGGTTCCACCCCAGCTGTTGAAGTCCTCTCCTCCTGTCTGCCGCTCTCCTCCTGCTAGACACTTTCCTTTCTCCTGTACATGCCTGCATCCTCCTCTCAGTTTTATTCTGCACACCCGCCCAGTCCAGATCTCTCAGACCTTCCTTTCTCTTCCCAGTTTCTTTGTTTAAATAGTCCTCGTGCACTGTGTCAGCCCCCTGCTCCCCCCAGCTCCCCGACCAATTTTCTGTCCATTGAGTCTCAGGCTGCCTTTCCAAGATCCTCGTCCAGTCTTCCTGCGACCGTGAGAGCCCGAGACACTGAGTGCCACCCTGCAGATCTGGATCCCACCTGCAGCTCAGGTCACACCAGGCATGGAGCAGCATTGCTGGGCAAGTTCCTAGTACTACTGGGCAAGGTGCATGGGTCAGCTGGTCTGTATGTGACCATTTTGCTGTGAAGAGGTCAAGAACACTTAGTGAGAATGGATTGCTGAGAAAATTTTAGCTGCTAAAATCGAAGCGTCTATTCAGTACACTTAGTCTGATTTTTCAAAGCAATAGAATCTGGTTAGATTTGAGTCGAAACAGAAAATGGTACACATCTGATCAGCACAAAGGACACCTTCCCTACCAAGTCTGAAGTGCCTTTTGGAAAGCATGGGGGCATTTGGAGAAGAGGTTACCAATATTTAAAAAAAAAAAAAGAAAAAAAGAATGAAACAATGTATTTTTCCCCCAGTGCCTGGCTCAGAAATGGCTGAAGTATTTTGCTCCATTAAACAAATACAAATCAGCTCGAGGCATGGAAAATAATAGGACAGCCAGTTAAAGTCTGACAAAGCTATAAGCAGCCAGAGACAGTTAGAGATCCCGGGAACTTTCACAGGAGATGCGCAGCTTCGCCTCTGATAACAGTAACGCTCCCCTTGAGGCCAGCAAACGGATGGGGTGTCCCCACAGGGGACAGCAACTTCCAGGTGTGTCTCAGTGTAGGTGTAGTGTGTCTCAGTGCTGCTGAGTAGTGACAAGCGGCACGGTGTCAGTGCGTGCCAGCTCACAGCTGTTGGGGGTCAATCAGGGCACTCCGCACAGAGTGGGGATGCAGATTGCTTCTCCTCTTCCCCAGACTTCCTCCTCCAGAAGACTTGAGGAAACATTATTAACAGCAGAAGTTCAAAGAGAAGGAACTGCACATTCTTGGTCTGGCTCAGAAGGACACTGGGGTCCAAGAGAATCTAAGCATCCTCACCGCTTTAGGATTTCTGAATCACGAGTCCGGTAGGAAAAGTGCATCTCATCCTGGGATGAAACTGGGAACCATGTCAGAGGCAACATCCCTAAGCTGTCTCGCAACTTTGCATTAGATCAGTAATGCAGAACTCGTGTTCAGGTGCTTCCACCTTATTTTAGCCATCTCACCTGGATGCCTATTTCTATAGCTGAAGTAGAGAAGTGTGCTCCTCCAGAGAGTCATTCAGCCCAACTCAGGCAAGCAAACAAGCTAGTCCCTCAGCCCAGCACCGGCAGTCCCGCCTTACCTCCCACAGAGACCTGAGACAGGTACGTTTCTTTTTGTGGTGACACTTGTCCTGAAACTTCAGTAAAGAGAATGCAAAAGTGTTTCTCAGGCTTACTCTTCCCGAAGGAGGCATTTGTACCTAGCAGAGCTCCTGCCATGGATGGTGTGCCCCTCTCCACCAGCACCGCACCACTGATCATACCAGTCCCGCCTGGCTGGGTCATCCTGCAGGTATCATTAATATTTTTGAAGAACTGGTTCCTAAGGAAGGAGAGAAACACATTTGTTGCCTGGGGTGGCTCCTAAATTCTAAATCATACAGCAACCCCACGTAAATGCCTTATAGAGCTTTTAATGAACTGTGTTCCATAGGTGAAAGCCAACAGCAATATTAGAAATGGTGTTTATTTTATAGCCTAGAAACTGCATTTTAAATGCTAGTATAGGTTTATATGACAGTTCTATTAAATATAAAATAGACCCATTACAAAGAAAGCCCTTTACATCTGCTTTTATCTGTGTCTAAATGGCATGCCCAGCTCTGCAATTCCTCAAATGAGACATTTTTAGAACTTTATTTATGTTACAGCCATAACAAACTAGCAACTAGAAAACTATAATGGGCACAAACGGCTAATAAAAATGAGATTGTTGAAAAATACTTCTTAATAGCAATTTACAAAGGATCCTGATAAAACAAAACTGAGGCTCTGTTTCCCTGGAAGTTTGCCACCGCTGTAATCACAGCCATTTGGCAACAGGTACTCCCCCTCTTCCATCTTCTGTGACCATTTCCCTCTGAGTGTGCTGAAAGCCAAGTACCCTGAGGTTATTCCCCTGCCCTGCCATTAGTCAGCTGGTGCCTACTGATACAGAGACACCCGTAGGGAGTCCCCTTTTCTCCCCTCCCACCGTGCACCGGGTGACCTGAAGGAGGAGGCATCTCAAGGGCTTTGTCACTTGCTCGGTGGGGAGCAGGGCAGCAAGGCAGGATCTGTCCCAGATGTGCAGAGGGTGCCCCGTTTCCTGCTTAAGCCTGCATCACTTCTCTGAGGAACTGATCTGTTTACACAAGATGAGCAGGTCAAACTTTCTGTTTATAGACTGAAAACTATTTTGCCCTGAGCTCAGTAACAACTCCCTAGGAGAAAGATTGGGAGTTGAACTCATTTCTTCTGCAGGAAAAGTTTTGTGGGATTTTGACAATGTCCATGTGGCCACTCGTGTGACATCAGGGGGAAACTTCCTACCACCCAAGGAAAAGAGGCCTTCTTCCAGACATGCACTTGTTTGCAGCAGACCTATTCACTAGCCAAGGGAGGCAAGGGCAAGGCAGCACGTTCAAGTAAAGGTCAAAGTTCTTGGTCTGATCTAATTGCAGGTAGCGATGAATATCCTTGAATATAAATTGATCTCTTAACCAGTTCAGCATTATAGCTACCTAAGGAGGAAAAGTTCTTGCTAATGAGTTTTTATAACCCATGGAAAACAACCAAGTTTTAGAAAAAATTCAAAAGTTTTTAGTAAAGAATCAGCAGGGGCTGAAAACACTGTACAGTGCATTGGAAAGAAGATGGTGCTATTGAGGGGAAAAAATAACATCATAGTGTCACTTAATGCGTGGATGTTGGGTGTTGGACATACACTGGAAGTTGGGTGTTCATGACACTACTTTAGGCTTATAGAGTGAGAGATAGTCCAAGCCCCATGCAAAGTAAGATTTAAAACAATGTGGGAAGCCACTTACCCAAGGAGGCTGACGGAAGCACTAGAAATAGCACCCACGTGCCAGGAATCTCAACCCAGCTCCCTGCTGATCGGACTCACAGCTTTCTGCAGTCTAACGCTCTAGCTCATCCATCATGCTTGCTCCTAGTTTACTTTGCAATGAAGGCTATACATTATGTCCTTACACATTCTTTTTTTACCCCAAATAGATTCAGCCATATAGCCTGAACTATCCAAGACTGGCATTATGTGTGAAATAGAGCATACAGAGGTACAAAAAGAGCTTTGGTAATACAGGTACAGGTAGACATGCAGGTACACATAGAGATTCAGGTATAAATGCAAGTGCTATTCAGTGCACTCTGAGGCTGTATCAGTGCTGGGATTTGAAAACACTCAATTCATTGCAGCTTTGTTGCTGTCAGCATAAAGAGTTAGCCTTCAGATAGACCACTGCTGGCTTTTGCACTGAAAATGAAAAATTTGGCCAAAGACTAAACAAAGGAGAAAAAAACCCCTATTAAGCTCCAAACAAAATTATGGCAGCAAGAGTGGCAGGAACTGTAATGGCAGCATCTGTTTAGAGCTGGGCTAATCACATCGTGCGGATTACCCTGGCCTGTGGGTAGCAGGGTTTCCACTGTAAATGCAGACAAACGTTTCTTCTTTTCTTGTTTTCGTTTTAGGACAAGTATTTCCCGTAAAAAATTTTAGCTAACATGAACATTGGTACAGTTTCACAGCCCGTTAACCGATCCAGTAACATAGGACCCTAGTTTATTTGAACTGATCCTAAGGGAATTAGCAAAACAGAAAGAGTAAGCAAAACTTGTGTTGCTTTCTTCTCAAGGGCAGTCAATAAGAATACTTGTGTGAGCAAGACAAGTAAGATCTGACCCAAAGAAAATACATTTGGCAAATTCATGTAAACCAGAAAGTCAGTAGCAGCTATTGAGAAATCATAATCATATTTTTAAGTTGTCCTGTTGAGGATTGCCTTTAACCACATCTCCCCTCCCCTTTCTCTCTCCCCCTTCTCCCAGACTTTTGTCCCAAGTACTTAATTGTGAGTAAAATACTTGTACTGGGAAGACATCAAACACACTGATTTTAGAAATTCAATTTTATATAATGCAAGACCCCTGAACTTTAGAGAAAGTTCATTTCATCAGCTATCACTAATCATCTGCGAGTCTGGTGCTCTACCAACTAAAACATAGTATTATGAATAATGGATTTTCCCCACATCTGAAGTGTAAGAATAATTACAAATATGAATACAAGCAATGATAATGCTTTGCGTGATTCTATTTTCTGATTTGGCACTCAAGTGCAGAAATAAACTGATACTTTTGCTTTCAAAAATGGGTAGCCTGTAAAGCCAAGAAGTGTGAAACAAGTACTTGGTCAAGGGGGGTTTTTTGCACATCTGTTCTAGCTGTTATTTCTTTGCATCTTCCTCCTCTACTGCTCTTCATCTCCTATGTTTCACTCAAATTATGGCACTAAAAAGTGCTGAGCATCCACTAGCAGAGAAGAAAGGCCCTCCACTCCTATCTCTCTGGGAGCGAGGATGTTAACACTTTAGGGAATGAGCTTTTCGTGTGATGACAACATTTTCACCTTTACCTGAAGCAGCGTGATTAGAAGATGGGAAGTTCACCCTGAGCTGGGATCTGCTGCGTTCCTGCTGCCTCCAGCGATGCAGAACAGCCACTTGGTGACAGGGAAAGGAGATGCTCTTGGCAACATCCACCCCTGTCAGAGGAGAGCTTTCCTCCTCCTTTTCCAGCAGAAGAAACAGAGAGATATTATGACTTTTTGCAAATGCCATGCATACATACAGAGCGTGATCCTTCACTGGCTGATAAAATTGAATTTAGGAAAAGAGTAGCCAGGGCCAACATCCCTCAAAATAGATAGAAGGGACCAGCAAAAACAATTTAAAATTCATAGGCCCATATACTTTATTTAATGAAAGGACAGTTACACAAGGCTTCTGAAAAAGGAACAGTAGTGATTTAAAATACAACTTCGATCATATGCTGGAGCTATATTTTCTATGTGTAAAGAGTAATCTCTTTCTTGGATGACAGAAATAAGAAAAATCAGTAGTGCAAGAAGGAAAATGAGTCAATACTGCAGAAAGGAGCATATTGCTCAGTTGTCATCTGTGACAAGCTGGTTTTCAAATGAAAACCAAATGACCGCTGCTCCCAGAGGTGTAAAGGCATAATCCACAGTAAAACCAAAGGAAGACTCATATATCTCCTGGAGATACCCCATGCACAGCAGAAATGAATGGCAAAATTAGGTACTCGCCATTCTGTGCGATGATGGCAAACCTGTCTCTGCAGGAACTGGCATTTTATTGGTCACCAATTGCATTGATTCTGTCATATACAGTTGCAGATCTCTCTAGTTGTATAAATCAGTGTTTTATCATTAACATCAGCCAGAATACATCTCCTGAGAATGAGAAACTACAGGAAGAAAATTGCACTCTGCATTCATCTCCCAAGTCAAAATTGTGTTGATACTGTTTTCCTGGTCAGCTCTGGAGCACATCCTTGGTTATCTTCTGCAAATTCAGAGATCTCTGTTATAAAATCCCAGTTCAAAGTAAGAGATATGAGTGAGAGATTTTCTATTAACATTTGTGGCTTTCGTTTTGTAATGCACTTCCATTCTGAAGGTATGCATGTAGCACGTACATGAATATTTTCAATGTTTCCCAGTTTGTGGACCCCTGAAAGTTTTCCCATGGAAATATGGATGCCTGCATGGACAGCTTAAGATATTCCTATTTGGCTACAGGTTTATTTTTCATACCTACCTTTGGCAGATCCCACAGTAACCTTTTTCCCCGTGGATCTTCAAGAATTTTCTGACCTCATGTTAAAACACAGGTCTTACACTGGTAATAAACAAACTTCAAAAGATTTAGGTTGCATTTACTTAAGCACCATGAATCTGAATATATTCCAGAACCTTTTGTGTCTGAAGTTTTTGAGGAAAGAATAGGTCGTTACTTCTTAATTGGTTAACAAACATTAGGGAAAATGCTATCAGTCTTCCTTTTTTTTAACTACAAAATACAGTAAAAAATATTTCTCTGTCACTTGCGGATCATGGAAGGTTGCAGAGACTGAGTTATCCTATCTTGCACTTCAGAATGGCTTCCAGTCGTATTATTTTTAGAAACTAGGACTAGAATAAGAAGAATATTATCATATGTATACATCAATTTAGACAAACTCTCCTCCCCTTTTTAAGCTTTTCAAAAAGAGTTAGACATATAGATCTTAGGTTAAGCATTAAGAGGATTAAGGATTAATCCAGGCCATTCTCAGATCACTTTTCAAAAATAAGAATGAGCAGATTGGAGTGAATTTTATTCTAAACACTTGAAGAGGATACCAGTTATAACCAGTGCAAGTGATACAGAATGAAAAAGGTCAGTAAGCAACAAGGTAGCTCTAAGTTCTTCCTTCTTCAGAAACTGCACTTATATTGAAAATGTATAAACATGTATCGTGTTTATACGGTCAAATGACGTCTCCCCTAGGAGATGATAGCTTATTTAAGTTTTTTGAAAGAAAAGAAGTATCCTAGAAAGAGCACATCTCTTGACCTGGTAGCAGATTTATGCAGCTGAGACTAGATTTCAGCTCTCCTGACTCAAAGCACTGTTTCTTAACTCCTGGATTGTACCAAATGGGTGCATTAGTCATATTGAGGCACTGTAACAAGATGAAATCACAAAAGCTGTGCTGTGAGGATGGTCCTACAGTGCACTTTAGGGCTGGGCCTTTAGAACCGCGTGGTTAATTCCTAAAAGCAACTTGTTTGAAAGATCTGGCTTTCTCACAGGAACATGAATAAGCTTTCTTACAGGTGTCTGGTAGCAGTCTTCCTTTTCTGGATGCACAGAGGAAACAATCTGATGATATTTTTAAAATTCCAGCTCAGTTTTCTGCCGGCTTATGGCTGAACCCCATAATGCAAAATTGTTTGGCTGGATATGATTTGAGGACCAATGGAGTGCTTGTTGACTCTTGCTTCCATGCGCTTCAAACCCCTCACGACTAAATAGTCTTTTACACGATCCAGCCAGATGCTCCACCGCCATCCCTGCAGAGTAGCTGTGTCACCAGCTGAGGCTCACAGCCTGGCTGATGGCGCGAGCGTTGCCAGCGTTTCCTTCTTCTCACCACTCCACTTTTTCACTAACGGTTAAAAAAAAAAAAAAAAGTCTTGGTAACCAGCTGGGGAAGCTAATAAAGATCTGGACTGCTACCTCTCCTCCCAAAAGATGCAAACTAAACCACCCATTGATCTGGGAGGAACTCATTAGGAAGCCAAAACCAAGCGCAACAAATCATGGAAAACATCTGCAAGTGACTTCAGCTAAAATCCATGATGGGAGGGTTTTCTGTGTCCCAGATAGCCCTGAGTTCAACTTTCACCAAAAGCAAGGATTGCTCCTGGGTGAAGACCGCCACCTCTGCTTCAGTGACTTGAAGCATCAGGGTTTCAGGGCTCATGCATTAAGGTGTCATTCTCAGCGCATGCAAAAAGACTCTGCTATCCTCTGGGTCACCGAGGGATATTCTCTCAATAGTGAGCGGCTGCTTTCCGTAAGAGTATTTTTAGAGTTGCAGAAAGAAATGTTGAAGGTAAGATGGCTGTGTACAGAGAAAGATTATATTCCAATAATCACTTCAAAGAGAATGAGGGGGAAGGCATGTTTCTAATTTCTATACAAAAACAAAGGAAGTAATTTCTTTCAAGGTTTTTTATTTGTTTTTCAAATTGCACAGTGCTCAACTTTTAAAATAATAATCATTCTTGACAGCCATTTAATAATTGTTAGTGATCTATAGCTTTATTATAAAGTACTCATCTAATGATGTATTTCCTTTACCCTAAGGGCCAAGTACAAAGCAGGGAAATTATCTCGGTGATACTTTTAATAACTTCCTGTGGGATTGCAAACTCTGGCTGAAGCTGTCTCTGCAAAAGAGTTAATCATGTAATTTCACAGATTAGACAACACAGGGTTACTAATGAGAAACTTCAGTTCAGTGATAAACTCTTTTTTTTTCCAAGAATATTTTGAGAGGCCTGTAACCTTTGGCTGACACCCAACGAGGCTATTAGTTTAACCATGGGATGCACTACCAAATGTACAAGAGTCAGCAGAACTTTTCCTTCTGAAAATTGCTCGTAACCCTCTCTGAAGAAGCCTCCGAAAACCCAGAAGGGATAGACGGAAGGGAAAAATCAGGCAAAAAGGGGCTGACTTATCGGCTTTTGATAATTGGCACGGCTTCAACTTCCAGTTTCTTTTCAACAATGTCCGCTCACTATAGCAACCCCGGATCCCATTTAAATGTCATGCTGCCCTCTGTTCTATAAACATGTATCATCCATCACTAAATATTTAGATCTGAATTGTTGGAGCTGAGTTCTGTGCCAGGGGTAAGGGGATTAATTCCTTTCAAGGCCCTCACATGATGGATTTTTCACTGAAGTAAACATCCGAGAAGAGCTCACACTACGGCCATAAAATATATAAATAAAGTTTAAAGTTTAATTAAGTCAACATTATTTAAAGTGGTTGTCATATTTTATGGTGAACTCTTTGTGTTTATTTTGTATGACTCCTCATAAATAGTCTCTCCCCTTCAGACAAAAGGCACGGCTGGGTTAAAGTTAAGGGTCCGATGCGTGGTACGGGAAGGAGGATCTCCCGGGCTCGGGGGATCCGAAACGCGCCGTATCGGGCCTTCTGCTATCTCGTGTCTTCCTAATGAGCTGAGATGTTGTGCAGACACAGGAAAAGCATGGCGGAGTTACAACAGACGTGACACGGGGAAGTCTTCCGAGTGACTATCTGGGCTTGGCGGAGGGAGGGCCTCATCCTGCCCGGTCCAAAGGCCACTGATGCTGGGCAGGCAGGCAGCGGGGAAGGAGACGGGGCTCGGAGGGGGCAGGTCAAGAGGGGCAGTCCCTCCTGCCTCCACCAGCAAGGGGATTGCACCGAGCACTGGGAGAGAGCTGGCGTTGCTCCTATTCCTCTCCCACCCTTCCTTCTCCCTAAACAAGTCCCCCAACCCAATGAGGTGTACTTTCAAGAGGAAAATGATATGATGTCGTTATGTGGCCTAATCCTTTGCAACAGCAAGAGTAATTTTAAAAGTGAAAGAAAATAAGTGGAGAAATTCATCAAAGTGATTGCTAATCGATGCTCTCCCGTAGGGAGGTCTTGTAATGCCCTGATAAGGACTTCTGGATAATTAGGCAAGCGCCCAGGCAAGAAGGGGTGAATCAAATGCTAGAGCTCCAGGTCAAACCTGGGGAAAACTTGCATTCAACTTCTGCGCTCCCTCAGCTGCCGTGGGCAGCTCCTGCCCGTGCTCTCTGCCTCCGCTCCCCATCTGTACATCAGCAGTAGGTTACACCTCCGTTAAGGGGCTTGTTATTAGGGCAAACACAAAACTGTTGTGAGATGCTCATATTCCCGAGGGATGTGTGCTGTGTAAGACTGAGACGTCTTTTTTTCTCTCTTTCTCAGGATTTTCTATATCTGTGAGAGGGCACTAGAAATGTTGCCAGGACAGTAGAGCTCAAAGACAGGACTAGTAGCAGAGGTATTAGCTGTGATAGGAGTTTGTCACTGATCTCCTACATGACTGAGAACAAGTCATTTGGTATTTCTGTTTCTTACCAATTAAACTGGAGTAACGGCATTTAATCTTGTTTAACCTGCTTCAACCGTAAAGTTCCTGCAGCAGGGCTGGTCTTTTACACGGTATACAGTGCTTACACCAAATTTTTCCAGTCTCTGGAAATAGTCACCCATAGCTGCTATTATGCTACAAACACTGAAGCAGGAGAAGAGCGTATTCCCCCTTTTGGTTCCAGTTATTGCTCTCTAAACAGCTTTTTCTGCAAACATGTGAGAGGTGCCAGAAAAAATGTACGTGAACATTATTCCTGTACCTATTTATGCTCACTTACCCCATACCAATTTATAAATTAAATATGTATGTGAGTATCATGTCTGTGCATGTAGATGCACACACACACTTCACTGATTCTCAAATATCCATGTTTAATTTATGAGCATGGACACGTTCAGAAGCATAGGTCTTGCAATCTGTTTGTGAGGGGAAATGCAAGGCATGCTTTGCCCAGACAGGGCACATGCAGAAACGCAGACCAGACTGAACTGAATTTACCAGACAGTAGATTTTTTTTCTAGCAAATGAAGCCACAAACAGCCATATGATGAAAAATCCTTCTGCTTTCATTCTGTATCAGTACTGATTATGTTGCCCCAAAATCTTTAACATTAGGTAACACGATCATGCTGAAGGTAGTATAAAATTTAATGAGGTCTTAATCTACATGACAGGTTAAAAGCTATGAGAGTTTCTAAGGCTCTATGTGGTATAAATGGAGTGCAAGCTAATATTATTTGATAAGATAGGAAGAGGCCCAGCTGAAGGGAAAACACTTCCCTACAGGCTCTCCACTTCATTTAAAAGTGAAACTGTTAAAACTAAAAAGACATAAAGAAATAAAGAAATACAAAGAAAGAAAGAAATAAGGAAAAAAAAGGAAGGAAGGAAGCAAGGAAGCAAGGAAGCAAGCAAGCAGAAGGAGAAAGAAAGAGAGAGAGAAAGAAAGAATGAGAGAAGACTGAATGAACTTCAAAGTACAAAAAAGCAGCTCCATCACTCCAGAGCAAGAGAACAGTTTTGAAAAAAATAGAGAGGGAAAAATGTTTAATTTGAACTTCATTTACAAGCAGCAAGGATTTGTCAAAAAACAGTTAAGGAGTGACTCCTAAAGTGGTTAATGGTGGTCAAAAGTCACCAGTGCTACTTTTAATGGCATGGAGTGAAATTCAGCCTGTGCAAAGAGCTAGCACTAAGCTTGTTTATCTCATAAACCCTGTCCCCTCTGTTTGCCAGTGAGCAAAACCTGCTCGTGGGGTCCAAGACTTCTTTTCTGAGCTGCCAGAACTGGGAAATGGGAGGCAGGTTTTATTGCAGCACTATTTCTCATGCCAAAGAAGTATTGCAATGTGCAATGATATTTGTGTCTCATAACAACCTCTGCTGCACTTCCCTCGACGGGGTTCCTACCTGCGGGGGCACAAAATCACCACCCTGGGGCTCATGCGCTGGAAAAGTCCCACAGAAAGGACTGAGCAGGACTGGCATGTAGGCATTGTTTTAGCCTCATTCCCTGACGTGGGGATGGACTTAGATCCCAAGCCACTGGCCGCGCTTCTGACAAGTTGTGTTTTACTTTATTATGCTGCCTTCCAAAGGCCAGCCAGATAAGCCATCCATAATATGCACTATTAGTGTTAAATTCCCCTCTTCCCAACTCATCCCCCCACCTAAGCTGTCGGCTGCTTTGGCAAACAGCACAGCAGAAGCATGGTGTTTCTCCTGCTGTTGGTCTTACATGTATGCATGTGAAAAGTTTGTTGCTTAGTTTGTATCCCCAAGTACCTTGAAAGCTGAGTGCTTAATGAAGTGTTAATTCAATTTCTGAAATACTAGAGGTGGGAAGCAAATACATCAAAAGTTATTGATATAGACAAAAATATGCATTTTCAAAGTAAAACCAAAACCAAGTACTATTTCACTAGTATTTTTACACCGGTGGGTGGAATTTACAGGAAAACAAATATCCTGTCTCATGACCATTTCTGATGAGTCAAAAGTTTTCCCTACTCCTTTCGTGGCAGCCAATGCCTTGTTCAATCAAGAACAACAGTGTCTGTTAAGAGGACAATCCCCTGGAAGGGAGGAGGGGTTCAAGTAATTGCTTTTCCTGACAGGAACGGGAACACAAAGCTACCAGATGGGGAAGTGATGATTAGGAAGTCTCTCTGCCCAATTAATATTGAATTTATAGAACTGTGTGAAATAGCTCCAGTGAGAGAGACTGATGATGACTTATCCCGGTCAAGGGATTCATCATGGACTGAGAGAGAAAGGAGTAGGTCTGGGAAAGCATAAATGTGAACACTAGCCCTCAGTTTGGCGTAAGTGCTTGTTGGCTGTGTTGTGGATATTAGCTTTCTCTTTTTCCTTTACCAGAAATGCAATCATTGTCAAACACGCTATATATATTTGTGCAGAAATGTTTAGTTTTGACAAATCAACAGTTTTTGACAACAAAATAAAACAAAAAAGCATTTTCACTGGCAAATTCTTGAGCAGCCCTAGCAGCCCAATGCTCCCAGAATTGCCTTTAAACAGCCAAATCATTCCCACAAGTATGAATATGCAGTTCCAGCTACTTTAATGGAATTTGCATGTGTATATCAAGGGGCAGAATTTGGCTCTTGGTCTAAAACACGTTGAGCACTTTTTAAAGAGAAACTCATTTAGCAGTGATGTAAGTCTTTGCAGTTTCCCTGTTTTGTCTACGCAAGATTCCAGTTTTATAAAATGGTATGAATACATGAAATGTATTTATATTTGGCTTTTATAGCAGTATGCAACTGTCTAACAAGCCAGTCGAGAACATCTTAGTCGATGTTTACCAAAACAGTTATCCCTCAATTGTAATCCTTTTTTTCTAGTAAAAATTGTTATGATTCTCTGTGCTCAGATTTTTTCTGATTTCACTGCTTTAATGCCAAGGGAATTCCAGTGATTTCAGTAAAGTTACCCTGGCATACAGTTGATTCAGCCAAGTAGTAAGTCAGGCTCTTTGGAAGAAATCCTAGTCCATTGAGCTTAGTGCCATTGATATCAAGGGAGCAACATTTTCACTGTAGCTCTATAAAATAATAACTTTTCTTTATGTAGGTGTAAAATAAAGTTAATATCTCAGTTATAGTGACCAGATATGCACAGTATAATTACCGCTTCATTTCTCCATATACAGAAACAACAGAGAATTTTTAATCTTGATTTTTGTTTTAATTCTCACTGGTAAATATTCTTTGGGCTACAAATACTTCTGCAGAAATCATTCAAAAAGGTATAAACAAGGTAGCTTGAGCATGAGCCTTATCAAAGGAACCTGAAGTCAAAATTTGGTGTAGCTGACCTACATATTTCTTCAAGGGGAGTGTGAAAATAAACAGTGATGTGAAGTGTTTAGGTTTTACTTGTTTTTTGGCAAACAACCTGGCCCTGATTCACCTCTCACTTAATGGTATAAGTGCGATAAAGTCAGATCTCATAACCTGGAAATAATAGAAGAATGAAAAAATACTGTGGAAATTGTAATGGGGTCTTAAACATGAGAATGCAAGCTTGCAGTTTATCCATTGAAGTGTTTCTGGTAGGGACTGGCCTTCTCCAAGGTAGTGGCAGGAGATTCTCTGGTGTACTTTGAACCCATCTTTTTTTGACTGTGACCAAACTCCCACGCAGGGGATAAGAGCAGAGAAGAGCTCATGGAGTGATTAAGAGCTCATTGAACAGGCCTACCAAAGGGATCTCCTGCTGGTGATCCTGTCTTAGAAGAAGAGACCAGAAGAGCTTGGCATAGTTCAGCAGTACAATGAAACCTGAGGGAGGACAAGGTTACTTTCCACAAATACACTAAGGAGGAAGAGAGGAAGAAATACGAGGAAGAGGAGAAGTTTAAACAGATAGAAAATATTGTCACAAGGAGAAATGGTTATAAACAGTCCAGAAATTAATTTAGGCTTCAAGGCAGAAAGTGGTTTCTGGGTCAGATTTCCATGAAGGCAGTAGATAAAAACGAGAAGGTTCCAGGTGGAGCCTGGTAAGTGTGTGCACTGACTGTAGGAGGTGGAGCTTGTGAGAACAGGGAGTCACTCTGTGGCACAGGACCATCCTTTTAGTCTCAAATTCCTCTGCTCTATATCAGGGGTGGTTCTGCTGAAGACCCTGTTTCACAAAGCTGGTAATAAGGAAGAGTGTATCATCTCCTCCCCTATGAAAAATCACTTTAGTGACTTTGCTCTCATATCTGGGTAGCCTCAGAAAAAAAACCTGTCTGCCACCAGAGGGGTAAGCAATTCCTAAGGAAACAGGTATGTCCCACCCGCATGCATGCTCCACTCCCCCCTGTATCTGGGATGCCTCATATAAAAAGTGTTGACAGCTCCAGTAGGGATTTTACAAGAGATTGCCATTCATATTCCCCAAGGACCAAAAGATCCACATGGGAATATTTAATATAAACAGTAATAGTTTCCCACATCTTTGTTTAGAGAATAGCCTGCGGATTTCTAAACTTTAGGATCATATTCATTCCAGAAGAATGGTTTCACTTATAGCCGTATAAATCTTTCCTTTACTTAAATGATGATTTTTTGCTTGTATCTGAATATTTAAATACAATATTCAGGTAATCAGACTGCCGTGGGTAGTACAAGTAACTCTCACCTCATCTAGTTCTACTTTACAGTGAAAGACCTGATCTGCAGGGACGTTAGCTATCTACTATTATAGTGTGAGACATGCCAGACTTCCAGGAAACACACTGGTTTTTTTTTAATAAAGCAAATTAGGAAAAGATTTCCCTGAGATTTCAAGATTGGACTTGCAAAGAAATCCAGGGCGAAAAATTAAAGTCCCGCTTATACCTGGGCTGGGCTTCTAATCACAGTGATCGGGCTGTGGAGCTTAGTACTCTTGAAAGCCCAGCCTTGCCGTTAAATGCCTAAGAAGGAGCTGTCAGATAGTGAGCTGTTTGGAGTATCTGCTCTGAAGCGTTCAAAAGGCCATTTCTCTTAGCTTGCCTTTGGATATTCTAAATGCCTTTTTGGCCTACTTAGCACTTTTAAACATTCCTAACTTCCTTAATAAAGCCTACTGCTATATCACACTTGTCACTACTAGCCACAATCTGATATAGTACATGCAACCTCCCTTGGAATTACCAAATGTAGGGGAGGAAAAGCTATCTTTTTGTTAAGAGATAATGACAGAGTATTGCTGACTTCTAGCATTCATGCGTCAGGCTCACAGATGACTATGAGACTGGAATACCTTTATTTCCTTCCGTTTGCCTGCTGACTTCTAGATTTTAATGCTCGTATGTGTCAGCTTTTCTCCACAGCCATGTGGGCTTGAGTGCACCAGAAATGAACACTTACTGGACAGTGGAGTGCTGCATATTAGCTATTCATGAATCATTTCCCCACTCACACATACCTGTATTCTGAGTTTCTGTTTTCATATCTGTGCACGCTGGATAAGTTTAAGCACTGCTGACGCTCTCTCCTGGCACATTGGTTGAACATTTGTGTACTGTTGTGTTCCTGGAAATAAAAAGGATGGATGAAAAATAGAGGTCATAAGCCACTGCAAAAACCAGTGCCTGTTCTTTCACAGCTATAGTTAATCCTTCTTTAGAAAATAACTGATACTTAGAGTTAACAGTAGGAGATTTTGCTAAAAATTCCAGCCCATGAGTTCTGAATAGTGTATGAACTCAGGGAAAATTTCAAACAAAAATGAGACATCATAACCTTAACAACTGTATGTGCCCTGGCAGGGTTCTTTTAACACATAGTGTTCCTCACATTCATTTATCACTGTTTCAGGAAATGAACGATGACATAGATTGTGCTTCAACCGATTCTTCCAAAATGGGAAGTGTGCATGGTATCATCCAGATTAAGAGAGAAAGTCAGAAGCAGGAGAAGAACCAAACACTCTTCTGTTTGTACCTCATGAGACCACGACAAAAATAAAGGAGCATCACCTCTTTGGAAGACTGAGGGAGAAGGCTCTTTTACATGCTTGTTGACTGTTAGGTTTTCTTAATAGAAAACTTCAACTTCCCCAGAGGAAGCATCAAACACAACATAATCCCATATAAAGATTCTGTAGAATGACAGAAGTTAATAGAAATACACTTTCATTTCTGTATTTGCAGCTTTAGTTTACTGCTACTGGGCTCAAGTGTTTCAGGAGGAAGGGAGCAGAGGCATTAGGACATAAAAAGCCTCTTCCACTTGCCAGCTGAACTACAGAAGTTAGAACCACTTTCTTTCTACACAAATGTTCCCTTTGGATAGACACGTGAAGGGAAAGCAGCTCAGGATGACCAGTGTCTTCCCTCACCAATGCAGTCATTAAAAGGAACTAAATTTAAGTAGGTTACCTCTACTTAATGGTAAACAGTAGTTCATTCCTTACAAACAAAGCATCAGTTTTTGTAAAAAGGATGTTTTACATGAAGAGGACCAGAAATTTTCTTGAGCTTTCGTACAAAGGATGCATTGATCTGATTTATCCATTTCCTGGAATTCATGAAAGACAGAATAATATAGCTTTGTGGTATTTTGTAAGAACTAAAAAAAAGAAGACCAACAAGTAATCTAAGTCTATCCAGTTGGATGTTTAGACTCATTACATAATGTCAGAGTTGGGGGAAAAGAGTTAACTTCCAATTCATTAATATTTACTTTTTCAGTAATATCAAGTGCGTTATTGGTGTCAAAGGCAAAAAGCCAAAATATAAGAAAGCGTTCACCAAAGGGGCTACTTTGTAAAGCTTGGTCAGTATCAGAAATAACTGGTGTCCAACTTCCTTTGTGAAGTGAATCACAGCAAATATAGTCTCTTGTTGTACTCGTTTCATCATCTAAAATTGTGGTGTAATTGTAGTTTGCAATGGATAAAGTATCTGTATATTCAAAACTTCTTTCTCTTGAACATGTGCTTGATAAAATTTTTCATAACTGGGCTTAGCTTTGGTTTTATGCTTCCCTTATGCAGCCTCTCTCCTTATTCTCCTCTCTGGACTCTTAACAACTTTTACTCCAAGCACACCAGTATTTATGGTGTGCCCTAAAGGACAGTGCCCCTTAAAAACATATTCATAAAAGTTAGTGCAATCCTCAAGTACGACAAGTTCAAAAGAAAAACAGACTGGAAATGAGCTTTGAGATGAATGCTTTAGAGTCATTATCTGAGGTACACTGGCAGTCTCTAATGAGACATTTGTAATTTAATTGTGTCATGGAGAGACTATAAATTTCCCCCAGAGCCCACATCCAAGTTGTTTTTATAATGAAGATAAAGTAACACACATACCAAAAATCTTTTGAATACACTATAACTTCTTCCAAAAAGATAAAGAGGGCCTAACTCCTATTTATGTCACTACACTCGGTTGCGTAAGAGAGCTTACGACAAGTAGGATAGAGGGCAAGAGTCAGTCCATAATCATTTAATACTGTATAATTCTTTACATTTCTCTTTTAATCACATGATAATTTTTTGGGGACCGGTTCATATCAGTACTAGAAAAGAAGAAGTAAAATAACAGGATTGCAAATGGTCGTTCTATAGAATCTTTATATGGGATTATGTTGTCATTGATGCTTCCTCTGGGGAAGAAAATGTTCTAATACTGCATGACTAAGCCACTCCTGTGTCAGATTTCTACAGCTTTGGACAAAAAATTATAATGATTTTTATGCCTCAATCAATACCAAAATACTGCCTACTCACTCCAAGTTCCTAAATGAATTAGGACAAGTATGTCTTTCAGATATAGAAATAGATTGTGCAATACACTCACTTGGTCATACCTGATGAGCCCTCTGGGTCCCTCAGCTGGAATGGTGTATTTACTTCTCTTGCAGATTCAGGCAGTTTTTTGTGCTGTGGTTCTGTTTCTTAAGTTGTGCTGGAGATAATTTCCAAAGTTCCAGCTTGTTGGGACGACTTTCTCAAGCACTGAAAATGATTTAAAATGGAAGTGGTTTTTAAAATCAAACTTAAACTTCAACAGATATCTAGGCATTCATTTTTTAGGCAAAAGTAGGACATATAACCCGGGAGTGGGAGATAGGGGAGTATGAAGAATATTTTATGTTCTAATTCTACGGCAAATATTGCAAAAATACCAAGTTCTACAAGAACCTGCTTTTGACTGTTTTCCTCTGACTTGTTTCTGCCACTCAAGCTGGATACTTGAGAACTGTGATCTAAATACAGGGAGTGATCATTCTTGTATTTCAAGACTGTCTTCAACATAAACTGTCTCTGCATTTTTAGGAAAAGATATACCACACTAAGATATGTTTTCAAAAGCCATTCTGAAATTTCTCATGAATGTCAGGCCAAGAATCTGAAGCTGCCACCCTTGTAGATGCTGTTCACAGTGCAAGGTCTCGGATGAGAAACATGAAAGTCCTCCTCAGAAGCAACTCCAATGTATCTTTTTCTCATTTTGGAACCATTTTTAAATTTTTTTCACCCCCAATAAATGAATCTTTTCATATGTTTTCTGCCATCTGAAGGTGAATATTTTCATCAATAAACAGTGATTTGTTTCACCAAAGAATCAGAAAAATAATCTCCATCTAAAATAGTTTTTTATCGAAAATGAGGTTTAGCAAGATCCCTTCTAAGCTCCATAGACAGTATGATAATAATATTTATCATGTAACTATTTAATTTTCTATTCCAGAAAGTACGTACAGATTGCGGTAAAATACTACTGAAACCTGAAACAAGAAATAATTAAATCATTATGCATAGGGGTATATGAAAACTGATCAGGAAAGATTGCAGCCGTTTGACCATTTTGGTCTGATTCTTCATTGCCTAATACCTTGTGGAGTCATTTACAGGCATGTATAGGGAATATGAAACCGAGGAATGCAATCATGACCGCTGTATTTCATATTAACTTTTAGTAAAAATAGAAGAATATACATTCTAGTCAGTGCAATGCATTAGGCTTCACATTGCAGTAGCTAAATGAAATTTTATGGCCTTAATTTCACAGGAAGTTAGGGTAGACAATGCAATTGCTTCTTCAGGCCTTAAAAATCTAGGAACCGTGGAGTAAACGACTGCATTGGGTTCAAGTCAATGCAGACTGAAGTTCTACTGCAGCTGGAAGGGATAGGAATTTGCAGGAAATACAGTACAGTATACACCAGAAAAGGAATGGGTTGTTTCAAATAAAAAGTTGTGTGACTTGTTGCTAATTCCAAAGAAAGAGGTTACAGCTTGCAGATGAGGCATGGGCTGTAAACTATTCAGGATGACTTTCATTGCTCAGAGGGTATAATTAAAAGTATGAAGCAAACTGCCAAAATCTACAACAGAAATGAATAGTGTACACCAGGTCAAAAGGGATCTGGACTCATTTCTGGAAGAAGAGACAGTGCACAGCTGTTAGCTTGATTTTTTAAGGGTGAAGATGATCAGTTACTATGTGAATTGATTGATATTTCCTGGGCACGTTCTGTTAGGATTTAAAGTCTTCTCCTGGACCTTCACGTATCATTCTTTCTTTCTGGCAGCTGCATCCATCCAGGAGCAAATGTCTTCCATTGACTGGAAATGTATATTGCAGAGTAAAATTGCTGTAGTTACCAGAGAAAATACTTTTCTGTGAAGGAATTTTCACGTTTTTGCTGTGACATAATTCAGATCGGGCAAAAAAAAGGACTCCACCATTGGGAGTCTTGTCTCCCCTTTAATCATCATGACAGTGCCTAGATCTGGGAGCACGTATCTAACCAATTTCATGCAGACATCCATGCAAATAATATCCAAATAATTGCATACGCCTTTTGAGTCTCACTGGCTCTACAGCCTCTGTAGTTTAGTGTACCATGTAAAAACTCAGAGCAAGGGACAAATGGACAGGGCTGGGGTTAATCTGATCAAACGATACTGCAACTGTCCATGAATCCCACCTTGGTAACTCACACAGCCAAGCCTAAAAATGCGCTATCATCTGAAATGCATAGAGGCAGGCACAGGTAAAACCGAAGGGCTTTAGAAAATCTGAGGCTCACAAATGTCTTAATGCTGTAATCCTCCCAATCATATAGCACCACTCAGACATTTCATCATCTGTAAGGGAGGGGATTACCAATTCTGCGACAACTATGAAATCACTAGAACAACTGACGTGACTTTGAGGAGTGTATTTCCGCACTGCTGGCACAGAAGACGACATGCTATAAAGGAGGAGGTACTAGGGTGAGAAGAGATTTCAAGCATTTGGATTTATTGGAGTAATTCTTGGAGCCCTGTATTAAGCTGAAAGGCTGAGGGCTAAGGAGCCCTGCCTGCTCTGTGGCATGCCCTGAGCTCCCATTTATATAGGGCTGCATATGACTGCTGCACCGCTTCAGCAAGGCTCTCTTTATGAGACATAAGCAGCAGGCATGGAGGAGTTTGCAAGGTACTCTTTCCACCCTCTGTAACATGGAGCAGCAACCTACTTTCACAGTACAAAACCAGGGAGACTGAGTGTGAAAGCTGAATTTTTTCTGGATCCTGGACAAGTTACCTGGGACACTGACTGCAGTCCCACATGAAATCTGCTTACACCAGAGCAGCAGCACAAAGAAGGTCCAAGGCTTTCTCTGCTCTCACCAGCACTGAGGATCCAATGCAAAGAGGCAATAGCTGCTTCTGGCTTAGCCCCAAATTTACAGGGCCCTGGGAAAAGAAAAGTAACATGCGGAGGCAGCTCCTGTGGCTAATCCTGGTGCCATTTAGCCACTCTATTTGATACCTCTTTACTCAGAGGACTTTGTAAAATTTAGGTCATATTAGTATCCTACCTATATATGGAAAAGGACCATGGATTACCAGTTTTGCTCCTAGGCTTTTTTTTAGCATAGTCTGAGTCACCCTCATTAGATGTACGAGCAACAGAAATACAAACAGAAATTCTCACTGAAATAGACCCAGGGAAGTCGTCATGGCCTCAGTCTTCTCTCCACTCCCTCCCAAGTTCTCATAGGCACTGCATAAATACAGCAGGAGATTGTCCATACCTCAAAGGGGGTTTAATCTAAATATTATCAGCGATTTAATAGCGGTTCAAATGTTTCAGAATTTTCCAGCTTCGCATACCACATGCATTACTAGTGGTCAGCTCTCTTTAGAGCAACTTGAATTGCTCAGGTGAAGAAGCCTACGGGGCTGAGTAGAGTGTACAGGCACTGAATGCTCTTGGGGACTGATTTTTAAGGGACTTCCTGATGTGTGCGATGTGCTTCTGTCCTACTTGTAATATCTGCCCAGCCACCCTCTTTGAATATACTGTTACTGACTGGAAGAAGCCACCTCAAAGGGGCAAACAACACAAATTACAAATTGTGTTGTCAATTATCAAGTGGGTACTGACTTGTGACTGTTACCACTAAGCACACCTACACTGGCTTTTAGTGAACATAGTTGGCTGGAATCAATCAATCAGCCTTCCGATCCTTGCCCTATTTTCCAGAATAACACCTGTAAACATGACACCAAACCGTCTATGAGTTTCCCTGATTTTCATTTGTCATTCCTCATGTCCACAGTGTTTAGTGAATTGTCTTTTGTAGTTCAGGACTGACCCTTCATGAGACAGATGAGATCTAGATTTCCCTGGAAATGTCTGGCAAACTTTCCACTAACTTGAATAGAGCGGGAATCAGTTTCCCATCGCTGGGATTTTGAGGGGTTTTTGTTTATTTGTATATTATTTGTGTTCGATATTTCCTGTTCATAGCGTATTTATACTTCTTAATAGAAAATAATGCCTGGTATGAATCTTTCAATAAGCTTTGGTGCTTTCTTCAAGATACTGTTCCTTGTTTTGAGGAAGGTGTTTAATGGAAATTGTGCAAGACTCTCTTCTGCACTGAATTTGCCGAATCAAGGAACAAAAAACAGAGAAAACCTGTAAAAGAGACACTAAAGTACTGCGTACAGGTTGAATGTTTCACTGGTCTTGCTCCCATTTCAGCTCCAAGCACTTTGGCAAATCCTGTATCTTAAACACCTGGCCCACTGCCTTGGCTGAAGAGATGTTTTTGCACGTCAGGTCTCCAGGTTTCAAAATATGTTTGTGTCAGCACCAGCTGTTTTTGGTGGTTCATTGATCACACATAGGAAAAGATCCTACCAAGTCCTCTAATACTTCAGAAGACTTTGCAGTGAGAGGTTTCTCCAGATGTGGTTAATGCTCCTAAATGATCAGAGGGAACATCAGTACTATTTTATGGAGCTGGTATTAAGTGATAGTAGAACTTCACTTACAAAGACTAAATTAATCCTGACTTGGAAGTCGTTGGTTTTGGCACTCCAATATTTAAGTTTGTAGTTCTTTTAAAGCAGGATTTTAGAACTTTTTTTTTTTTTTTTAACAAATCTTCCTTGGTTATTTTGTCCCATAGTGCTAATGTATGGACAGCACAGAGAAGTGGAATAATTCTGAAAAAGCAGTCCGGGGACCGTAGACCAACTGGCCAGGGCATTGAGATTGGAAGATCCACAAGAATACTCTCATCTACCTTTGCTTCTGAAAGGCTGATGCCACTCCTCTTTCAATTTACAGGGGTATCTTTACTTGTCCATTTTAATCATAATCAGGGCTCCTGTATTCCTACCTGGGATTTCCTGGCCTAAAAAACATGCTTCTCCCAGGAGATGTGTGATCTGCAGGTAGATTGCACATGTGCACTAAATCTGAGGATTTCAAAGTATACCAGTATACACTTTGCTTAAGTGTAAATGAGCTGTATAGCTCAAATGCAATTAAATTAATACTGCCAGGAGCTGCTGGGAGTCACAGGGAGGACTGGTGCAGCTGATCTGCTCTTGCACTGCCAAGGAGGCGCACGGCTCTGAAGCATGAAGCAGTTAGGTAGGAGGGAGGGCAGATCTGCTTCCCCTGGCCTCCCAGATGCCCAGGAAACCTGAACACGTCTAAAATCTCCTACTATTTTTCCTAGACAACACTTCTGAGAGGTAAAACAGTTTTCATGGTGACTTTGCCCGCTGCAGTGCCCAGAGCCTCCTTGTTGGGCTGAAGTTTTCGGGGAGCTGTGGGGCTGTGCCTTGGCTCCTCACCTCCTCCAGTGTGAGTGGGCTTCGCAGGTTTCTGATCCTGTGGGACAAAGTCCGCTGAAGCTCGTGGTAGCTTCCCAGTCAATTCTCCGGGGTGGGGATTAGGCTGGTTGTCTTTGGCATTGGAGTTTGTCCATTTGTCAAGAGCACAGGAGGGCTGCAGGAGGAAGAGAGCGGAGCTAATGCGCTTTGCTCTTTTTCTATGTTTCTTCCACATGATTGCCGGCAGATGTGACCCGTGACAAATCCTTGAAATATGGCTGTGCAGACCGAGATGGGATAGGTCCAAGGGTAAAAAGCCTGTGCTCGGGAGATGCTGTGCTGTGACAGATTGCATGAGTTCAGAGGTATCTCTCTCCCATCTCATGTTTGCCATTGCTTACTTAGAGGAAAGCAGAACTGCTGAGGAGGACGGCTGGGCAGGGCTCATTTCCTTACTCCCGAAACCTATGGAGTGGGGAAACACATGCTATTCCAAACACTGAGGCTTTCCTAACAATATGGATCATTTGAGACTGAGGAGTGGAGCTGAAATGACACAGATAGTTTGTGCCAGAAGTGCATTTTTTGTGAATGCTGAAATCCTGACATTCCTGGCTAGCCCAGTATAAATATGGCCACCCAAGTGCTGTGGCATTATTTAAGTTCATCTGCTGAATAGCTGTTATGTGGTTTCTTTGGCAGCCCAGTGATTCCCTGAACTGACAGAAAACCATGGCCCCGCTCTCCATGGCTGCTGTGCGGGGGCCAGTGTTACAAAAAAACCCAAACACGCCGTGACCCTGCAAAAGCACACGGGCCCGCGCATCCCCGTCGGCATGCGGCTCGCTAACGGCACTTGAAGGCACCGGAGCTGGCTTCTCTCCTCCCTGCCTGCGTGGCTGCCGTGAGGCCCAACCTGGGAACTGATTTCCCTTTCCTCCTTCTTAAAACACAAGCAATTTCTCACAACTGTAACCAGAGGAAGAGCCAGCACATTTATATTAAGCTTGCACTTGGCTGGGTGTGTTTATGCTTTGTTTCTGAAAACTGCACTGGGCACATTAGTAGTGCGGGACAAAGTTCGGTTTGTACGATGCAAAGAGGGCTGTGGGGGAAGATGACCTGGAGGTCGATACTGAGGCTCCTCCCTGGGAATTTTTTTTCTTTTAATATTTGCAGTTTGTTGTAATCTGGTCCCTCTCAAGGGAAATAATTTGCTTTACTTAATGCATTTTATAAACTCCGAAGAGAAGTTCTTGCTTTGCTGGGACGACAGAGAGGAGGAACCACGATATCCCACAATGGCAAAGAAAACGTCATACCTTCCCGTTGAGACCCAAGGCAGGATTTTTCAAGAAGGGAAAGAGGAAGCCTCTTCTCTAGCAAGCTATGGCAAAATAAAATACCAACACCTTTCTTTGAACTGAAGAGAAAAAATCAGCAGAAATGCAGTGGAGGCCGCGTACCAGGAGCTCATGGGCCCTATCCCTCCTTCAGATGCTCACCCAAGCTTTTCACACTGCTCAGGAGCTTTTTAGTCTCTCCAGCCATAATATAGCCAGAATAGTATCAACCCATGCTGGTTTTATGGTTAGCGGATTGCACTACTGCACTGTCAAACCCCATGGTTTTATATAGCTTAAAGCAGCGTAGAAACACCGGAGTGAAGGAAGGAGGGAGTTTCACTGTCTCAGCCGAGTAAGCAGGCAAAATTTCCAAACTATCAAAAACATTTAGAAATGTAACCCCCATTTATTTAGGGCCCAGGTGATTAACCTGAAAGGTGCACTGTGTCCTTGCTACTAAACCACTATAGGGATCCAAAAAAAGGTAACTTAACCCTAGTTTAGGCGTCAGCACTGCAGCACGCCGATCAGAGGCACCCACCTTTGCGAATAGGGCTTACACTTCTCAGTTGCTTGGGCATGAATGAAGTCTGTTGACTCAGCCAGCGTTTACCTGGGGCGGGGAATAGATAACGCCCCGTGTTAGAGCCGCCGCGGGCAGGAGGGGATGCGAGCGGGGGGCTGGGGCGGCGCTTGTGTCCGTCCTCACAGCTCCCCTGGCTGGAGCGGGGCCAGCCTTTCTAACCTCCGATTACCTTGCTCAGTCCAATCCCACAGCACTTTCTGTTTGTTTAACGCTGTCCAGCAGACTTGAGATAACGGGGATGTTGCCGGAGAGAACGGGGCCAGCTCGGGGCCGGCCTCGCGGCTCTCCAGAGCCAAACGAGTCGCAGCCTGGGGTACTTCAAACATGCCGGATCCCCGAGTGGGCCATGATGTCTAACACCGGTGGGTCAGGACTCAACTGCAGGTTACTATCGGAGCTCTGAGGCGCCTGCTCGTCACCTAGCCATTAACAAAGTCTGGCCTAATTCAATCGTCTCAGGGCAGTGCTGGCTGCTGAAATCCTGCTCAGTGTAGAAAATGCTCTTCTGCTCAAAAGAAATGAAAACCAGCGTGTCAAAAATATCACACGTATGCACGTATGCAAGCACGTATGTAAGGATATGTATAAACTCTCCCTTTGAGAGCCGTGTTGGGGATGGAAAGGTTTACAGGCCCTGCAACAGAGCAGTGCCGGCAGGCGAGAGGAAAATAGGAAAGTGCAGCAGCTGCAAATCCTCATACAACATCTCACTTAAAATGTCATGTGTGCTACTTGGTTTAAATTGTCACCCCTCCAGCAACCACAAACAATGCAGAAACAGCAGATGTGTTTTCTATTTAGAATTAAACAGTTTATCTCAACCAATGTCATTGTTACAGAGGGAAAATAAATAAATATCAATGTTAATGTAAACTTCAAAAGGTACTTTCTGGCGTGAATGGCTATTCTGAATCCAGATTTCACTGAGAAAACTAGGATTTGACCACAGATTTCCCCCCCCCCGCCTCCCCCCAACAGGGATGCTGGCAGCTCAGCATGTAGTAAAACTTAGACTGGTCAAAAAGATTTTTTGGCCAGATATAGCATCCAATAACTCATGTCATTTAGACTTAATGGTCCAGAAAATTTAAGTAAACATCATAAATGTCTTTTGCTATTAAACTTTCCATTCAAACATTTTGTTTAACTCTTTCTTAATGGAGAATAAAGATGACATTTTAGGCATATATTTACCTACGTGATAATCCTAGAGTCACCTCATTGAGATTTAAAGATTTGCCACAGTCTCAGCCTAAGCAAGCACTCAGCAAGAAAAACAATAGCTGGTGTGAGCATATTCTCTGGAGAAGTTAAGCTAATGATGAATTTGACCTTTGGAGGCCAAGGTCAATTTATTGTACAACTCTCTGTTTTACAAGTCTATTGCTTTGTACGGGCAAGCAGCATCTCAAGCAAGAGTGACCATATGAATATTATTGGATCCTTTTTTATTTTTAAGAGGAGACACTATTTGTAAAGGGTGTTGTTGAGTGATGTGATTGGGATAGGCCTTAAGAAAATACAGTCTTTTTGTACAAAAAACAAATGTACAGCTCCATTTAGTCATCGATGTCCTTTTACATCGATGCTTACAAAAACAAAGCAGAACTCCGTCCAGTTGTGAAGATATTTTGACTAAATGAAGCTTGATTTGTTTCCACAGCCCAAGGAAGGTTCCAAAGCTGAATATCACCGCGTTCTTCTTTGTGTGTGACACGGCCTTCACCAATACCTTTCTTGTGTTTGATTTGCAGCCAGTATTTTAAGACCTCACCAGCCAGCTTGTTTCCAGATTTTATATTTTTACAAAGAGTTTTTTGTCTTTAGGCAAGCAAACACACAAATGTTCCTATTACTCTGCCCTGAAATGGGCAGAAGAAGGGTACATGTGACCAGCAAGAAGCTGTAAAGCCTTAACTGCCAGTTGTTACTTTATGGCCTTGTGACACGTTCAATTCAATGCTTGTTTCTCCACAGTTGTCACAGTCCTGCAACTCTGCAGGACTCCTTGGTAGTTAACTAGATGTCTTCAGACAATGCAGTCGCCAGGACAGCCCAAAGTCAGTGTTAGCATTTCGGAACGGCTACGAGCTGAAGAAGACACTGTGCAACACACCGTTCCCCTGGGTCCCTGTAAGAAAGGAGCATTTTGAGAGCTACATAGTTTCCCAGTGGTTAAGGTCAGAAGGGATCATTAATTCATCTGGTCCAGGCGTTGACCACAAGCACACGATTGAGATTCATCAATGTGAAATCTCAGCAACCCTTTTCACACCACAGAGAGCTGATCTAATTCAGCTGTCCTGTCCTCAGACAAGATCAGTCTCCAATGTTTGGGGGGAATGAATAGGAAGCCCTCCCTCTGGACAAGATGACGGGCAACTGGGACCCGTTGAGTGTTGCAGGGCGATTCCCTTCTCACCTCTCTAAGCAATTGCCTCTAAACGTGAGGTTAAATCGCAGCCTTAGTTATTTTAATATAGTGGTCAATATAATTTCTGTGTGTGAGGTACAAGCACTTTACCTTCTCGTCTGCCTCTGTTAGCTATCCTGAGGAGAGGCAACATGCGAGTAGGCGAGGGCAGAGCTGCTTTCAAGGAATCATAGTTCTGATCTCATCCCTGGTACACGCTCGCTGCAGTAAATCTACAAAAATGAGTGAAATCCTTTGGAATTAAAGCATGAAGGTTTGGCTGGGCGTTGGGCATCTTTGTTAATAATTTTCTGCCAGCCTAGCCAATGTGGGCATGACAATTTCTTCTGTCTGTCTTGACTCCTCTTCTGGTTTATGTGACTTGAATATAGATCAGAAGGACTTTTCCAAATGTGGTATTGCACCTAAACAGTTTTTCTGGATCACCAATTCTGGATCAACATTCCTGAATAATCCCACGAGCAGAAAATTTTAGTGTGCAATAATAATATCTACATGTGAAATTACACAGAAATAGTTACTGTGTTTAGTTTCCCACCTGCATTTGTGCCAAGCTGATTTTCAAGTGTAAATGATCCCTAAGAGGTTGCGTATTTACCCAGAGGAGGAAATACATTCCTTTATTATAAGACTTGTACAATTGAAGGAACATGTAATACAAATGGAATGGACAGAAATGTGTTATTAAATGGGAGCTGAAGAGCTTAATTAAGTGCATCACTGAACAACTAAGGCCTTTAGTTCTTAATATTGGTTTGAGTGTTCATACCCATGAGCATCCATAAAGTCTCCCAGCAACCGGATTGTATATTTGCATATATAACCTGTTCCTCTGAGTTATAGCTTGGAAATATTTTTTTCTGATATATATTAGTATTATTCTGCCTCCCAGACTTTATTGACTAAAGTTATTGACTAAAGTGTGAGTGAATGCAGACTGTGGAAATTACAACTAAAGAGGCAATTTATTTATTTTTTAAATGCTTCTGCACAATTTAAAATTGATTTGCTGTAAACTGGACACTTGAGCAGATGAATTTGAAGCCCGTATAACTTTCTTATTGCTTGTTCTTATTTTCAGACAGCCTTAGTTGAAATAGTTTTAGGTCATCACTCTTCAGGGATCTTGAGGTCAGACCAAGAAACCCTCCAAAGCAATAGAAGTTCATACTAAAACGATGCTATCAAATAGGAAAAGTAAATGCTAATGTTATATCTACATGTCAGAGAGAACGGATAAGTTCTTACAGCATTGCTCTGGCAAAATGGATTTGCTTCCTTACTATGCAATCATGCTATTGCTATTAGTCTCAACAGAAACAAAACCAGATTCTGACTCAACTATTTCTGTTTAACAAAGGGAAAAAACCTTTGAAGAGCTAGAGAATAAGTAACAGCAAATTATCTGGTTTGGTTCTTTTCCTTTTTGTAAGCTTCCTAGGAAAACCAAATTATTTGCTGAGGCTATTTTATTTTCTTAGCTTGTTTGCTACATTGAATTATGCAATTATTTATGCCTCATATAGAGCTTCTTTGAAGTATTTAAGTTGTGTTGATAACATTTATTCTTACAGAGGTCATGCCAAAGTTTCATGTCTCGATTCAATGAATAACTCTTAGACTCCTGTTTCCATGGCTGACACAATCAAATATGCAGTGTACTTGATTATTCTCTAATATCAAATAAAACATCTAATATTGCCTTCACATCCTTTTCTCAGTGAACATGGATGCTAGCAAATTTATTCAGCAGAAAAAATCATGGCCATAAAGTTGGCCAAACTTAATCTCAAATTAATTCAGTTTTATCTAAATGTCTACACAAGCAAAATAATTGGTAGTAAGTCTGTAGCTCCAGGCAGTACTTCCTCTGTCTCAACACAGGGCATATGCCTCTATGCAGGTCAATCACGTTTTGTTGAAGTCATGCCAAATAGATAAAGGTATCTATCTGTGAGGCAGACTTTAGGGGTAAGACAACATTATTCAATTTCATCTTTTATTTATTTTATTTTTAATAATTTTACCTATATTTTAAAACAGAGAGAAGTATTAGGATTCCCGAACGGCCTTCTCCAAATCTTTTCTTTCCAATGAGTGACAGTGTCTAAAAGGGCAAGAACTGCTTCACCACTGCAATGTTATTTCTCAGGAATCACAGGGTGAAACCTTTGCTTTCTGACTGGGAAGACAGGCTCTGCAGCCTCACGGCAATAATGAAATAACTGCTTAAAATTCTCGTTTCTTCTGAATCCTGCACCCTGACTCATCTCGCAGCCTCATCCCCACTTTCAGCCCTCGGTATGTCCCTTTTAGGGATTCTAAGCATCCCTCCCTGACAGAGCTGACAAGAGCCATCGCACTCCTCGCTAGCCTGTCACACCCAGAGGAGTTTTGCTCAGGAAAAGAAATTTCCCTTACATTGAAATGGCTGCCCAGCCAAGCCAGAGAGAGTGGAGCCCCGTGCACCTCCGAGCAGTGGGGATGAGGCAGGATAGCAGGTACTCTGAAGCAGCAGTCACAACTGAAGAGCATACTGGGTACCTACTCCCTCGTCCTAAAAAAACAGATAAGGTAATTTGGTTCTGATTTCCTTCACAGACAATTTTAAATAAATTAATCCAGACATCTTCAGAGCTCTTTTTCCTCAGCTGATGATGGGAAACAAAAGGCTCATGACCATCTCTGTCTAACCACTTGCCCTTATCACAGTAAAATTTGGGTTTGCAATGGAGGAAAATGTTCTTTTTGAGAAACGGGAACACAAAAGAACTTGGGGGAGATGAAAGTAGGGAAGAGGAGGGAAGAAGGAAAGAGAGACTTTGAAGACCAATGTTAAAAAAATGTTCATTGTAAGAGGTCAAAACCAGGGATGATGCATATGATGATGTTACTTGCCACCCTAAGAATGATGTATGGTTATCAAATGATCAAATTTTTTGGTTATCAAATGATGAATTAATTAAACTCCAGTGTGGCACAGGGATACTGCTGGCGTGGCTGTCTTTTGTGACTTTGACAGCTCAGGGTCATTAAGAAACCCAAGACAACACCTACATTTTCCTAGGAAGTTCTTTCACAGATGAGCAAACTCTATTTTGACTGCTTAGATTGAAAATAAAATAATTATTATCAAGATTAAACTATCACGTCTCTCAGAATGAAGGTAAACTTTGCTTGAATTTCTTTCAAAATATGGATAGAAGAGGAAGGAAGCTCTAGCTGTGAACAGTGAAAAAAGGAGCTGTCTCAGATCTTAGTCAGGAAAGGAACGAGTTGCCTTCGCTGCCTTGGCTTTCTGGTGTTTGCTGCAGGTGAGTGGGGGGTTGTTTGACACTGACAGCTGGTAGTTTGCTATGGGGTTTTCTCATTGATTTGTCATTCCCAAACCTTTTAGGGCATCTTCTGGCTGATGTACTTGCACATATTTACAGATGCAGTTACATTTAAGAGATGACAACAGCAGTATAATATAACCAGTGCAGCCGTAGACCTTCACTCAGGTTACTGTACGGTCTGACTGTGCTTTTGTTCCTCAGCACCCGGCAAGTCATTGTCACTACAGGAAGCATTAGCAGCAGCCACATCAATCATGAGAGATTAGGTACAGTGTTAGGATGGTGTTTGCTGTCTCTGGTTTACGCAGGAAAGTTGGTCTCAAACTGAAATTAGAAGTATATGCAACTAATGGGCATGACAATGGAATTAAACTTTTAGACTGGCTGGCCTGACTGGATTTTTTTCCATAATGAAATTAATATCCGTAATTGGTTTTGTTATCTATGTGGTTCAAATTTTCATGGCTGCCATTATCAACCATCCTATCCAGGGTATGGCCATGATTCTTGGTATATTTTTGGTTGGGGTATTGTGCAACAGACCGTGGGGTACCAGGTATCTATGAACCAAGAGCTGAGTCAAAGTATGGATCCTTGCAGTGACTTCTCTGGGACAGTCTCCTGGTCTGAAAGATGCTGTCTGTTCCTGTTTTTAACATAAAGATGGTCTCATTAGAGCCAGTAAAATCTTGGAAGAGTGAAAGAAGTGTTATTTCCCATCTTGATTACCTCTTCAGCTTTAAGCTGGAGCACTCCAGCTGGGGTGAAAGGCCTGTTCAGTGTCCTGCCTTCAGAGCTTACTGGAACCTGTTCAGGTTTTGAAAAGCTCAGGGAAAAATACTGTTTCATTGCAAATTAGACCATTGAAGGACACAAAAATTATGAGATGAACTTCTGACTTTGACTGAACTTGGAATACTTATCTCCCACACCTCTATTAATTTCCATACGTTATTATTAATTTCACCATTCCTTTAT
The DNA here is from genome assembly GCF_000690835.1 of Fulmarus glacialis. Taxonomy (NCBI): domain Eukaryota; kingdom Metazoa; phylum Chordata; class Aves; order Procellariiformes; family Procellariidae; genus Fulmarus; species Fulmarus glacialis. The sequence goes on along the minus strand of NW_009193411.1, from coordinate 17,388 downwards.
ATACATAATGTTGAACGCTAAGTAGCATCGTTAATTATAAGCTAATGAAACCAATGACATTTCATACTCTGCACACAGTTATCTACGTAAGAATGACTTGTTATTTCTTTGTGCATATGAAATACAAATCATCTTTCCATCTGGGTAAAGCAGTCAGGGAGTCAACAGTACAGAGCTCCTTGAATTGGCATGGAAAACGAAAAGGAAGGGGAGAGAGGCCAGAGGAAGTAGTTCAGTGTTGTTTAGTCACAGCGGCAGCAGCCATCCCACAGGAAGTATCTCTGGCCAAAAGGGAGAGGGGTGGTCCCCCTTCCACTTCTCTGACCCTTGCAGTGTTGCAGACCTGTCTGCAGGGTGTTAGAGCTGAGGAATATGCTGCTCAAGAAAGCCTGAGACATTGGAGCGAAGCAGTGAATCACACACCGTGATTGCATCTGCACTGGCTTGGTGCTGTCTTTGAGAGGACAGACACGATGCAGATGGGCAGCAAGCAAACAGCTTTCAAAACCCCGATCGCAGCCAGCACTGCAAACTTCACTGCTCCTTCAGTTCACCATGATTTCTTCATTGCAGCCTCCCTTCTGATTCAATCAGATACCGTACGCTAACCAAGCAAAGAATTTCCGCTTGTCACTTACTAATACAGCCAACGTTAGACACAATAGTCGGCCAGATACAGATGGCTGCTTCCAACAAAACTCGACCACAGGCTTTGCCCCGCGCTTAGAAGGAGGAGGATTCTTCAGTAATGTAGCAGGGCCAAACTAAGTCTGTGTTTGGTTTTTAAAAGGAAAGCAAAATTATGCAGATGTAGAATTTTGGGAGGCCAGATGGGTTGTATCTGGAAGTGTTTATCATTTTTAATATTTTGAAACCAGATGTTGATGCACAGACATTGCTGGTTGCAGCCATAGGAAGCTGTGTTAGAAGGACACTCTCTAACCTTTGTTAAGAAATTACAATGTTTTGATCCAGTTAAGATCAACTATTAGTACAGAACTGGCCAACCACTGCTGTAAGCCGTTAAAAAAATAGGAAACAGATGCTCAATAGAAAGAAAGCAATCAGCCAGAGCATTCCTGATCTTTTTATAAAATGTAAACTTAAATACTTTATGTGTCCTTTAATGAACTGCTATGGAACAACTTTAGTAGTCAAAACATTTCACAAGATTACACAAATGCAATTTGTCATTTATTAATATTTCCACAGAAGTGGTGTCCCTGGGAAAAAGGGCACAGAGGTGGCACATGCCAGGTGATAAATGTAAAGCGTCTCTGTGACAAGAACTCAACACAGATCTGATACTTGTAAGACTGATGGCATTTTGATTGTAAGAAAGCAACAGCTTTTATCCCTCAAATAGACTGTGGCTGTAGGGGAAGGAACAGCCATATCTACATTATGTGGCAACATCTATAAATGTTAACAAGTATATGATAATGGATCATCCTTTTCCTTCAAACCAAAGTAGCAAGACTGACTTGCTACTTTGAGCAAATTGGACAGCTGGGTCCTCCCCTCATGGGGAAAACACAAGCAAGTTAAAACTGGAAAGACCGCTTGAAGGTATTTCTTAATGTGCTCTGGAAACCGAGGCAGAATGATCCTTCCTTACAGCAGGGCTCTTTTGCAAAACATGTTTAGAGAAGCACTCAAATTGCTGCCTGTCCTGCCCACTTTGTGCTCTGCCCATGCTCTCGCAGGCTGGGGAACTGTGGCAAGGAGGCGATGGGATGGACGAGGCAATCTGATCTACATGGTCCTTCTGGGTTTCCTTCATTGTCTAAATGGCCCAGGGGAGAGGTAAACTCAACAGTCATAGACATGACTGAACATAGTATAAAGTGATTTGAGATAGATTTAGATTAAACATCAGTAAAAGGGAGTTCAGAATAAGCATATTTCTCTGTTTGTCAGAACCGTAGTCCTTGGCCGTTAGTACCTTAGGTAACTAGTCCCAAGGTAACTCAGGTCCTCCGTTGTACAATGTAATCATGGGACGAACTGACCATCGACGTACCCTACACCTAACGGAGGGGCTCTCGGGGCTGCTCTCTTGTTGTGAATCGTCCTGGTTGATTCACATTTTAAAAATGCATTTTCTCTAACAGAGCAGCAGTAGTTTGTTAAAACATTGGACCCAATTGCTGCTCAACCAAAATAACACTCCCCAAGCTCTCCTCCCCATTTAGCATGGTCTCCAGTGTTTATCATATGAATTCAGCACAACCACAAACTGGATTTTTTTTTCCTTTTGTCTTTTCCCCAGATTAGACACAATTTGCACATGGGGCAAAGGGAGGGGATACATCCTTTGCGTGTATTTTAGCAACCAAATAGTTTAGTCTTTTGTTCATAAACAAGCTGCTGCTTCTCTTCTCCCCATCCTTGTTTTTGGAGGCTATCCCACATTTCAGCTCATGCTAACCAGAGCTATATTACATCTGGCACGGTCCCTGTGATTGCTCAGGCAGCTGGAACAAGTTAGATTGCATTGTTTCCTATGACTTCCTCTTGCATATCAGTTGCCATTACTCCACCTCTGCTGGAGCGCTTTTCCATCTATGTTCTCTCCTTCTGTTCTCTGCAAACTGCCAGAAGTTTTCACCATTTCTTCATTTCCACTGTGAAGCACATAGAAGGCCAAATATCCAAAAGCAGATGCTGAGGAAAATATAGTATAACTTTTGGACCACAGCAATACAGATTAAAATAAATGCTACTGTACTACTGCATTTGGGCCTGTCCCTGTTAAATATGGGCACTTTTCTTTCCTGTGGAAGGACAATGTGAGATGCTTTTCAGTCACTCTTTTTTTAGTTTATAAATCTGAACACTTCCAAACAGTGGCCTAAACCCAAAAGTCCACTGTTCATGTAAAGCAGAGGTGGTGTTAGCAGGAGGGCTTTGGCAAATGATAACTTTGCGAGGGGAAGCTCCCCAAGATCCCTTTCCTTATATGAAGTGCTCATTGCCTCAAGAGTGCTGATGTGAAGCTACGTCCCTGTAAATCCAGCCTGGGTAAGCCACCTTCTCTGTCCTCTCTGAGAGCTGGGAATGAATGAGACAATTGGTTGAGTTTCTGTGATGGGACACCGCCACTAGTTCACGTTTCCCTCGTGCCATCACATGCAGCTTGCTCCCTCCCTGCTAGGTGTGCCTGCTGGCCAGAGGCTGGGCCCCAGCCTGGGTGGGCTTTGCAGCTGGTGCTGCCATAGTTCAAGTTATTCTTGCGCTGCGGCGCTTGTCTAAAAGCCACGTCATCACCCCAGTTCACACCTCTGGATTATGGCTGGAGCTACCAGGAAGTATGGTGTTTTTCCCTGGCAACCCCATGAGCTGTGGGCTAGAGGTTGTATTTTCTAATTGCAATCGTTTATGGTTACAAAAGGAAAAAGGCATTGCATTTGGTGTAGCGTTGGTAACGTGGAAGATGTATACATTTTTTATAAAGTACAGATACACCCTAGCCATTAATTTCTGGTCCAGATTTGGATTACTACTGTTTATTTGTTAAGTGCCAACAATGTGCTCAGAGCTGTAGAAGACTCGAAATGAAGACAATCCCAGCCCTCAAGAACTTGGATTTGAAATTCTCCAAAAGTCAGAAGAGGGTTTAGATCAGGTGTTCCAGTTCAGGCTCATCCCCATTATGAAGTGGTGCTGAAAAAATCCAGATGCTTAATAAATAATCGCTGCGTTTTCTTGTAAAAATGTAACATTTATTGTAAATGACTAATTTTTCTAATGAATATTTTGGAAGTGATGTTCATGTGGAGAAACTATAAACTGCAATAAATTGCACAGGGGTTGCCTGATGTTTCTGGGGGCTAAAGAGAATGGAAACTCTTGGCCAAGATGATGAAAAACTTTCAGACAAGCCAGGGAGTGAGTGCCGACATGGTGTAATCTTAGGCATCCATTAAAGGTTTCAGGCTACATTATCTGTGTAAGTGCTGGACAGACATGGACTGAGGCACAAGAGCCTGTTATAGCAGATGAATGTTAAGGCTGTGAGAACAGCAAAACTCATGTGTTGATATACATTGGGAACTGAGGATCTCTCTCTCTTTCTAGCCATTCTCCCTGAAAGAAAAAAAAAGATGCACGAGAAGAGTGACCTACCCTTTCCTGGTTAAGTACAGAGGAAGGTCAGGAAGGAAGGGGTTAACTGTTAACTTTCTGGTGGGTTTGGTTGGGCTTTAGGGCTTAGTTCTTTGCCAAAGCACATCAATCCTGTGTACTGTGTTGCTCATGTATGAGATGAAATCCTCAGCAATAGAAAAGTGGCACACGACGTGTGTGTATGTGTGCAGCTTTTACCTTCCTCTAAACTTGCACCTCTGTTCCTGTGGGATTTTAGGCCTCAAACACCTTGCATTTAACATGTAAAACACTCACGGTAGTTGACAGGAGGTGCACATTTATTAGATGTGTAACCTGCTTTAACCAGAAGCAACCTAGGTGTTCTAGCCTCAAACAATCTATCCCTCATTACTACTCCCATGGCAAATAAATCCAGGTGACCACATGTGGCATGATCCGAAGCCCAGAGAAAGTTCCCATGGATTTCCATGCCTTTTAGATCAAAACGTCACCAGCTAGAGAATTACTTAAATTTTAAATAAGAATTACTATTAAAACCAAAAATCCATCACTGTTTTGTACATGTCAGGGGAGAAAGCAAACACCTGTTCTCGGTAATTTTATTCCAAGTTTGTGTGAACATTTTGTTCAGCTTATTTTTCCTCCCATATTCCCTTCTCTCCCCGTCTCCCCAAACCGGTCACCTCTGACGTTGCGTTAACATAACTAATCTCTGGGTGGAAAAATTACATTCCGTCACGGATGTCTCTAGCCTGATGCTGGGTGAGTGACACACCTGTGTACTAGACCTACTGCGTTGTTTAGCACGGATAATAAATGAGTGGATGTGATTTGTTCAAGGAATGTGTGCAATTACAGGCAAATACTGTAAACCACTCAAAAGCCTTTCCACCGGGACAGATCCTCCTGTCTTTACTCAGACAAAATTCGCACCACTTTCCTGTCTAAACACAACCTTATTTGCAGTTCAGGTTTATTGTAGGCAGTCGGAAGGGAGAGGAGAAGGGGAGAGGTGTTGCTAGTGCTGTTGTGCTGAGAAGCTGGGCTAAGGTGGAGACAAAGAGTGGAATGACCCCTGGTGCTTTGGTTGGGAATTACTGGCCTTCAGATTAGCACCAAACTGCACTTCCAGCGGCGTCCCACAGTCAGTGTGTTGGAGCAGCGACAGGCACAGAGGCTGCACACACAGGCAAAGCAGAGGCGCTTTTGCACCTCTATCTCCCAAGCTTTGGTTTGCTTGATTGATATTTTTAACAGCTAACCGTAAAGGTGCATGAATTTCTGCTGATTTCCAGCACATATTAGGGTCGTTTTGGAGGAGAAAATTACGCTTTTGCCTCCTTTAAATGCCTTCCTTCTTCAGGAAAGTGGTCCAGGTGTGTGGTTAGAGGGCAGGAAGAGGCACAGGAAATTTACTGATTCCTGTCTACCCTGCTCTTAATGGTGGTGCCAGGTATGGCCTGTGACAGCCTACTCAGTTTTCAGCTGCAAACACTTTTGTATGCCTCCCAAGCTCCCTGCTGCATTTGGGCTTATCTCCCTGTACCACCTCTGGCTCACTGTGCTTTTACATCAGCCCATGACCGCCTTGGCAGCCCAGAGCGTGACGTCCTACCACTGGCTGCTAGGCTGCCTGCGGCCAGGTCTCCAAACCCCCCCTGCAACCAAAACATGAGTGTGAACCAGCCTTGGGGCCCCAGGCACCTTACCCCACTCTGCTTCCCCAGGAGATGCAGGTACAGAGCGCTCCATCCACCGGGAGCCCGGTGTCGGGAGATGGCAGTGTCTCCCTGCCGATGGCTGCCCCGCATCTCAACCAGCAGCTGGAGCAAACACGGCCATGGCAGCACAAACCACAGCCACAGCGAACGTTTGTCTTGTTCTCCCCTGAAATACGCTCTGCTGCACGTTTGTACAACCCATGCTTGATAAGCTGGCGCTGGAGGAGAAACTTGGCGGCTGGATGCTGGAGAGCAGCAGCGGAACCAGCCTGTGGCACCCGCTGAGCTGGAGTGATCAGTCTGTGCTTTGCCACGCAAGGGAGCATTGCTCCCTCTTCTCCAGCCTTCAGGCTGCCTGCCCACCCTGCTGCCACTGCCCGTGGGATGGGGACAAGGGCTGGTTGCTGGAGCACAGGGACCCTCAGCTCCCTGCTCCTTACACTTACCAGCCGTCGGGTCAGGACCTACACAGGCCCAAAACCAGGCTGAAACAACTCCTTCTGAGCTCTGTGCTGGTGACACCGGTCTGCCCAAGGTATCGATCATCAGACCAATGCAGAGAGCTTTGGAAATTCCCTCCAGCTGGTGAGCTGAAGGCAGCAATTGCTGCTGCACAGGGCACAGAGAAATGAGAAGCTGGCACAAGGCAAGCAGGACACAAGCAGTACCTCCTGTCTTTTGCAGCAGCTGCGTAAAACTGGTTGCATAAATACTACATACAAGCAGATAGACGCTTGAGCAGCAGAAGTTTCACATTCCCATCCAAACCTTCCCATAGTTCAGGTATCAAGAATCACAGTTTCAGCAATCACAGCAATATCTGATTGGGATCAGCCTATATGAAAGAAAGGGGAAATGCAGACAAATAGCATACTGTAAATATTCATGGGCTTCACTATTGTAGGCAAGAACAATTGCATAGCTGTTCATCTGTCACCTGTAATGATTTATCTCTGCCACCAGGGGCTGAGTGATAGGAGAAATAACTTCTGTTTTTCCAGGGGGGTTCAATGTGAGGCAGAAAGGGAGGCTGGCATTATCCATCTCAACACCAGCCCCTGACAGGAGAAGACAACTGCTTTCCAGCAGCACAGTAATTCAGGAACAGCTCATACCCCGAGTGCTGCTGCAATAACCACTATATAGATGTCAAGCCCTGATCTGTATCAGCCCCCAGCCCTGTCCCCACTCTGCTCTGTGCTTCTCCCATCCCAGTTTCATCCACAGAGCTCTTTGTGCACCTGGTTCAATTTGGCAGTGAGGAGGGGCCACGCTTCCCAACCTCCTCTTCCCCCTTAGAGTCTCTCCTCCCTTAGCTGGTCCCATGTCACATCCTCTCCCCTGCACCACCCCCAGGTCCTAAGGACTTCCAGGGTGAAGGCAGGAGGTCCCTGGGACCCTCTAGTTTCTCTTTTCTTTAAAAACAACAACAACAACAAAAAAGGTTTCTGCAAAGGTCTTTCCTTCCTTCCTGGAATTATTTTTCAAAGGCAGGAAATTTATCTCTGGATTTGTCTTTTTTATCAGTCCCTTTTCTCTCCCCAGACTTTTCAGGACTCTTTCACAGATAGTCCAAATCACCTTTGAGAAAGAGAACTGGCATTTTCTGACCAACATTAGTAACATGTGTCTATCTGAGACTACCAGTCTGCCCAGAAAGTGAAAGGGGTGCCTTAGTCAATGCTTCCATTAATGTTTTTTTGGTGTCTGAGATGGTGAAACATTTCACAAAATCCTGTGCCAGAGCATCACGTTATTACGATCAGTTCTATTTCCAAAATGAAAAGCTGTAATCTGCTTGCCATTTGTGTCAACCTGTTTATGTTAGGGGCTGAACAGTGGTGAGGCCAAAAGATCTAGGGACCCGTAAAACATTCATCCGAAACTTGTATGGATGCCTTCTATTGAGGCAGTTGTTGAAAAGTTTGTTGTATCCTACAAACACAAATTCTATCCTATGTTTCAGAACATTTAGATTTCTGCTATTACCAATAAGTTTCAGTCACTCCCAGAATCAAATGGGCAATGGAAAAACATGGCAACGACTATGAATTTTTTAAAGGAACCCTGGAAGGATTGCTCTTGCAACACTGCAGCCCACATTGGTTTGCTATTCTTTCCACCAGTTTTACCAAAATGCTGAGTAGTAGAAAAGACTTCAAGGAGTCATGATAGCTAGAAACCTTTGGAGAACAGAGGCAAGTAGTACCCTATTTTTCAGGAAACAAATGAATATATGTAGCCTCACATCTTTCCTCAGCCCAACAGATGCTCTCGATCAATTGAACTGAAGTATGCTGAAAGGTGTAATAGCACTGGCAAAGCCTTTTGGATAATGCTATGACTAAGCCTACTATTTAAATGGCTGAGGTCCATTTCCATGAGGGAATTTGAGGGTATCAGATACCTACAATATTGGCCCACCAGCTCCATTTCTCTTGCTTCTCCTAGAATGAATCAATACAGAGAAAATTTGTGACCTCAAACAGGCATCTGAAAGAAGACAGGGCCAAGCTTGCTTAAAATTGCTGGCAATTTGTTTTGCACAAGGCCTCTCTACAAGGAAGAGCATGGGAATGCTGGTTCTTTTTTTAAGCCAGGGAGAGTGCAGGAATATTTTGCAGATTGCTGAATTACCCACTCTCAATATGCTATGACCTCAATAGAAAGGAAACTCATTCAGTGAAAACATTGTGTTTTTCTCCTGGCTTCTTTGAAAATCCAGTCCTGGCTCCAGAGATCTTATGGAATGTCTCCTGGGAATGTCTCTGTGGCCAACTCGTTGCCTTGTTAAGCATGGGGTGATAAAGTTACAGAGATCCCTATCTGCCCATTTATCTCTGCCTGTTCTAACACGTTGAGAGCTGGAAAAGCCCCACACACTGCAGTGCAAACTCTTTGGACCACACTCCTGTCATCTCTGAAGGCTCTTTCTGTTACTTCTGTAGGCAACAATAGGTCTGGTCTGTTTTGCTGATAAATTATGCGATTCATCTGAGACAGAAATTTGGCTTACAGCAGAAGCATTTGCCTGGCCGAGAGGCGTACTGTAACAACAAATGTACTTATTGGATTGTCTACCATCACTGAAGTCATCGTCTTCCGGCTGAGGCCAAACGTTATGGTGCACATGTCTCCCCTCATCTCTCAAGCAAATCACAAGAGTGCTTACACAATTCTGAGAAAACTTCACTGCAGATAGCATGCTATGGAGCTGACGCTTTGGTAATATTACACACATATATGACCTCAGTTTATTGGATGACCGTCAGCTTTAGAGATAGCAATTCCAGGAGGTTTTCTCAAATAAGTCTCTCAGATACTCACTACCTCTTAGTAAATGGGCCATGCAGCATAATCTTCTCTTCAAATGGCCTCCAAAACATTATTGCCACATCCTAGGAAGATGAGTGACTAGTCCCAAAGGTGGACTAATTCCGAGGCAAAATGGATTTTTAATCCGTCAACCCCAAAACTTGCTCAACCATTGTGAAAAGGCTATCCCTTGGCATCCCTCAAACTTGGACTGTAAGGGCCATCGTCAGACAGCTGGAATTCCATTTAAATCCCTGGATCCAATGTTCTCTATTGACTGGAAGCAGCTAGTGCACACATCAATAGAAAGAAATGGTTAGCATTGTTTTTAAAAGGAAAACATAATCCTGAAATAATGCAAGTGCTTGATTAAAATAAGTAGGAGAAAGATAATTTTTAATGCACAATAGTTACAAAACAGACTAGAAAGTGTGTTAGGGATTAGCAACAAAATAAATTGTAAAAATACTGTGTGAACAAAGATACTCCATCAGCAAGGGGAGAGAAACGGTGAAATATCTAAATGTTGTTTCAGCTATCCCAGGCACCTTCGCTGAATGCACAGCTATGCACTGCAGAGTATACAAGATAATTAACCTCATGAAAGGTGGGAGTAGGAAGAAGAGGCCAGAAAAAAATACAGTGTCATTGCCAAGTACTACTGTCATGCCATGTCCACTTGATAGAAGTAGACAATAATTATTGTTACTTTACTTTCTCTATATTCCACAATTCTTCCTTCCCCATAATATTGTGCACGCAATACCAAATAAAATTGAGAGAACAAATTCGTAACAGAAAGAGGTATGTTTTCAAAACAGTTATAGCTGACCTGTAATTTTGACTGCCAAGTAAAGTTTTGAGAGAAAGAGTATGACAAGTTTCAGAAAAGATAGAGGGTTTAGATGATGATTAATAATACTATCAATTCCATCAGTGCAGGTAGTTAGTTATACAAGTTGCCAGCCTGCTTTCTTAAACCACTAGCTGCTGGAAGACTGGAAGAAACTTGTTCAAGATGGGGCACAGACTCTTCATCTTTCCTGAAAGTTTTTCCTTTTTCCTTGAAATACCTGGTGCTGGTCCCTATCAGAGACAGGCTAGACCTGATGGACAGTTGGTCTAATCAGATCTGATACGGTTTTTCATAAAACACATGACACCTACCTACGTTCTCCTGAATGACTTTGGAAGAAAGACCGAAATGACTTCCATTTGTGAAAGCATTCGTAGAGCCTTGAAGCAGGAAAACCCCCAAGGTGGGACAGGCTTTGAACATCTGGGCCACAGCAGACTTCAAGGAGCTGGTGAAGGAGTGCAGCTCTCAGTATTGCTGGCCCTGGGTTTTAAGCCACTGAACTGGCCTTTCACTTATCTCGTTGCTAGGCTTTGTCCCTCATTAGAAATGGTTTTCTCAATGGACAATTGGTGTAATAATTTTTGTGTTTTTAAGAGCAGTGACAGAAAGAGTCTTTTGCACGTGAGATCAGTTTATCTGAAGAAATGGCTGCAAGTAGGCAAGTGGAGAGCGGCCGTTCCCACAACTACGGGTCTGGGACTGCCGATGGTGCTCCAAGCATCTGCTTACATCTGTAGAAAACAAGGCAGTCTTCTTTTCTTTGGTCAGCCTTATTACACTGAAGAAGCCAAACATACATGACTGAATGTGGCTTTTCCAAACCAAGCATTAACGATACATAGCAGTAAGTTGCTGTGAAAGGGGAGGTATGTGATCAGCCATGGAAAGGTAAGCTGTACCATGAGAAAAGCTCTGCATTGGGAAGTAATCTACACTGAAAACCACCGAGGAACCCTGGATTAAGTACAAAGGTGGAGAAACAGGAAAGAAGCATATCAGCCAGCATCACATTACAGAGTCTGCATGCTCTGTTATTCAGTTTGGTGTTCTTAATGAAGCAAATATCAACACATTTGTTTTGTTCCTGACTGTTCTAATAAATCCCAACAGTGTGACAAGAGTTCTGGCTTCATTACATTATCCTGAAATCCACAATGATAAAAGCTCTGAAATTGTTGCCTTTCCATATGAAAAAGCATCATGGGGACTGATTGTGAATTTACTACTGTGAGAGTTGAGAAAGAAAATTTAAGCAAAAAAGGCTGCCAGTTACAAGGCTAGGAGTATAATGGGATGATTTATCATGACAAATTTTTTGTTCTAATACATCTCAATATTGAAATCAATGGTTACCAGAGATAAAGATGTTCACCCTCTTTTAATTCAGAAATATACCAAAATAATGTCATCCATTTCTTTACACACCCCATCCTCTTAAAACCATTTAAAAGGAGCTGTTGTCACAGGGTCTAGTGGCTGCTTTCTCTAGCCAGATGTTTTCTTCTGTGGTGTTATTGCATGACGACAGAGATCACTGCTATTGCATCACTGCAGAGATCACTATTGCTGAGTCTTCATAGCAGAGACAAGATTCCCTTATTAACCCCAGCCGCCAGTTTGAATGTCAAGTGTCTATAGCTTTGCATACTTGATTGCAGGAGCTGCTGGCTCTGAGATCTACAGGTGCAAGGAAAGTTATTAAGCTCACGACTACCAGTGGAGTCACAAGGAAGGTTGAAATTAGCCTTCAGCAACGACAGCCAGCTGAAGGAAGTAAGGGACTGCATGTTCTCCAGATGTTTTCTAGCATAAAACCACAAAGTAGAGTCTGATGGTTTTTTTGGGGACAAGAAATGGTTACCAATTGAAGATATATATTCTACCAATTAAAGATATATATTCTAACTACCTCTATGAAAGTGGTTGAATTATTAGGTAGAAATTCAGTATCTCCTTCATCAGTTCCTCTTAAAAACCAGCATGTTTTCATTATAGACCTACGCCAATCTCTGCAGATGGAGCAGAATAGAAAAGTTCAACTATGATAAAAGAAGTCACATGGGGCCTTGGCCAGAGAAGAATAGATACTGGATTTAGCAACAGGTAAGGGCAGAGAGACGTTAGTCTGGGATGTGTGATGCATATCCTGCCATGCTGTGCCACCATAAATCACTTAGTGCCTCAGTTACTTATGTGTTAGAACAAAGTAACAGAGCATTTCCACTTCGTAGGGAAGAGATGTGCCT